>NW_026705283.1:0-50001 GCF_029867415.1 Vicia villosa | reverse complement strand
CTTCTATGGTTGTTTATGAATGAAGTCCTAGTTGTAGACGACTGGCAGTGACATGTTTATATGATTTAAATTGTTAACTGATACTACAAGTTATTATATCAATAAAAGTTGCAGTTCAACTTCAATAGAATACATGGTGTGTAGATAAAATATAGTTGAGTTTCAGCAAAGAAATGATATTATTCTCCCCCTTCCCCAGTCTAAGATTTCACCGCTTTTCGTGTAGTAGCATTAGCGAAATCCCATCTAAGTCTTCACTATGTATTCGTTATATCTCATCCCTTGTATACTTTGATGGAAAAAGTAAAACCGCACACCACGGATAGAAAATAGAAATCCATAAAAAACACAAATAAAATGAGAACGACACAATTAACATAATACAGGGGCGCAAGATTGAACCCGCGACATCCCACTTGTTCACCTTTTAAGGGAGAATTCCAGCCACAAGGTTACTTGATAAAAAAACAATTATATTCACTATCTCAGAACAAGATTGCAACTTTTGGGTAAACTTGAAAATCCATTCCAAGTGGTTACAAACTTACAATACTAGGTATCCCTACACAAGGATTACAATAGACATTCTCACTATACAAGTTATCAGTCACACTTGCTCAATTATCTTAGACTTGGGATGTTTGTACAAGTTTCAAAGATTAGCTTTTCAGTAGTCAATGAAATATTTCCAAGAACAGGAGATAGACTTATTTAAGACACCGAAGGAGGTCCACGGTTCAAACTTATGAAAACTAACAAAACCATTAACTTACCAAAATTTGCCTCTTAAAAACTTATTTGAATCCAAATTTCTGAATTAATCTCGACAGTGATGACAATGTTGGAGACAACAAGGCAACCCAAGACAAACCTATCGAACCGAACACAATGCAATATTATGACCTGTTTTAAAAACTACTCAATCATTTAACCTTTTACGTTAAACTATTTGCTCTATAGCTAACTTTGAAAGACAACACAGTTGTGCTGTGAGTGTATCATGATGCACAATCCCGAAATAACTACCTTGCATATGTAAATTACAGTGTCTTCAATCCTATGTAGAACACAACAAGGTATATTACATGAGAAATTTAGATATGTCAAGAACATTACAAACATACCTACTGAGGGAGTCTAGACAAATCGACCACTGTAAGGCTGCTAATCCGTGGAGTTCACTCTGCACAGACATGTTCAATTTCATACACATATTCCTCCATATATATGTTTTCCTAGTTTCCCTGCTAGAGTATATGTTATGCATGACATTCAAAAGTTCAAATGTTAAGCACAATGTAATGCTCAACAAATCTGAAAATAATTTTTAAAAGGACAATCAAAATACCCTTTTGGTTTGATGAAAAAAAAAAAGTTCATCTCATTCCACTGGTGCTTTTATTGTGTCTACCTTCATCAAGCATGATATTATGTTCTTACTGGAAAGATAGACATGCATTCCCCCACCTCTAAAAAACTGGCACGTAAGTGATTGAAATATAAGCGTGTACCTGGAAGGGTAGTTTATCAATAACCTTCTCATAGTAGGGTAATGCATCCTTCAGTTATCCCGCATCCATTAACAAGTCCCCTTTGTTCAATTCCTATGATATTGTATACAATTCATGAAATAAAATTATGTTTGAATTACTAAGCAACAGATAAACAATTAAAGAGGCTAATAACAAATTAACAAGCAAAAGCAACTATCTAGAGCCTTGCACATTATTGTTGAAATTGAACAATATAACTTTTGAAAAACAAATAAAATAAAGAGAGGTGATCATCTTAAGCCATCAATTTCTTTTTCCTTAAAAATTTAAAATATCCTCATACGCATACAAATATTGCAGAGAGAACGAAAACAATACATACTTATGTTTTAAAAAAAAGGAAATGATGGCAGTAAGATTTTGGGATACAAATAGTTATGCTTACCTCCTGGCACTCGGCTTTTAACTTTGGATCAATATTTAATCCATAATTCTTCTTGTAAGCAGCAAGCACTTGCTTTGTGCGCTCTTCTTTTGTAGCTTTTTCTTCTGCAGTCTCTAAAACTTCTCCAGGAAGTATAACTCTTCCACCTCCAAACTGAATAGGCCGAGAACCAAAAATATATATTTGAAAGGGAAATCATATCAGTATCACAAACAAGTGAACTATAAGGTTATGTTTGGGAGTTTGAAGGGGAGGGAAAGGGAGGGCTTCAAAAATTAATTTTTTAAAAAAATATAAAGAAAATTTTAACATTTTTTGAAAAAAAGATTTTGTTTAGAATGATAAAATAATGTTTATCATTAATGTATAATTACTTTTTGAAATACTATAACAACAAAAATTATATTTGATCATTTTGTGTGAGCCCTCCAAAACCCTCCAAAGCCCTCTTTTAATATAAATTTTGAGTTCCCCAAATTAGGGGATTTTTGGTGTTATGAAGAAAATCAAATCCTCCAAAACCCTCCAAACTAAAATCTTTCTATTCTTTTTCCCCCAATCCTTACTATTTTTCAAAGCCCTCCCCTCCCTTCCCCTCCAAACTCGCAATCATAGCCTAAAGGTTCATATTGCAAATACTAAATACATACTGTTTTTGAAATATTGTTAGGTCTGGGAAATACACCTCATGTAAAAACTTTTGGCTTGTACAGATCTGACTCATCTTCCGATGTCTGTTCAGGTTGCGGAGCTTTTGTTTTTGTATCAAACTTGGTTGAGTCTCCGACGATAAACTCCACCTCAGGAAAGTCACCGTCTAAGTAGGGGTCTGAAATAGGAACCAGCCCAGCCGGCAGTCCCACTGTCTTCGGCTTATCAGCAAAACCAAGCCCCACAAAATCTATCTTTGAAAACAGTTCTACTTTCTTACCAACACTTTTGTCATTCATATTTTCATCCCATGTCTTCAAACTCCCTCCCTGTAATCCTATATATTTTAAAACAAATAAAGACATAATAAACACATGTTATATAAGTGCTTATCTATAAACTGTTTTTAGATCATTTATAAGCTGTTTCAATAAGCTATTCTGAAGAGCTTGCAGTAACAAGCTGAAAACAGTTTCATAAATTTCTTAAAAGGTTGGCATTTATACAAATAGATAAGCTTCAACATATGATAAGCTGCTTTCATAAATTAAGTTCATTTACCTTGATAAGTTCATAAATTAAGTATAAGCTGCTTATACTTTCTAGCCTTCTCCATAGCAATCTTAAACGAATCCGGCAAATCCTTTTTCCCTCCATCAACAACATTTGGGTTCTCTTTAACCGAATTGTCTCCCTTACCACCACTTTCCTCAATTCTCAAACCAGAGTTAGATTTAATCGATTTTTTATAAGCTTTAGCTTTATCAAACGCGAGCTTTATAGGACCAACTGTTAATAGTGAAAATAGAACCCTAACTGAAATAACCAACTAAGTGTTAGATGCTTAATCATTGATAGTTAGTTATTAGTTAGTTACATGTTTTCACCATGTATATAAACAAAGTCTCATGCATTGTAACAGTTTGAGATTGATGAATAACAAACTTTCTTCTTTCACCCTCACGCAAGATTTCTGTTATTGCTTAGTTCTCAAGTAACAGCCATGTATCATTGAGGTGCAGCCATGGTTAAGCTTCATTGAACTTGAGTTCTCACATGGTATCATCGAGTATCTGGTGATTCTTTTTTCGCTGTGCTTGCTAATCATCAATCTCCTCCGTTCCGTTTCACCTTTCATCTCAGTTTTTCTTGCTTCTTTCCTTTTTGATTTCATCCATGGGTTCTCCGATTGGCAACATCAATGGTGGATCTGGCCATAAGAGTTATCAAACTGATACTCTTAATCCCTATTTCATGCATCCTAATGAAAATCCTGCTTTAGTCCTTGTTACTCCTCTTCTTTCCAGCAATAACTACCACTCTTGGTCAAGATCCATGACTATGGCTCTTAGATCCAAGAATAAGCTTCATTTCATCAATGGTTCACTACCTCGTCCGTCAGATCTGGATCAGAATGCAGTGGCTTGGGACAGATGCAACACCATGATCATGTCTTGGATCAATCACTCGGTTGAAGCTGAAATCGCTCAAAGCATTTTGTGGATGGATAATGCCACTGACATGTGGAATGAGTTGAAAGATCGGTTTTACCATGGCGACATTTTTCGCATTTCAGATCTTCAAGAAGAAATATGCATGCTGAAGCAAGGTGATGCTTCTATTTCTTCTTATTATACAAAATTGAAGATTCTATGGCAGGAATTAGATAATTTTAGACCAATTCCTGAATGTTCTTGCATTTCTACTTGTCTTGCCATTACCAAGATTCGCTCGTATAGAGAGAGTGATCATGTTATCAGATTTTTGAAAGGTTTAAATGATCAATACTCGGCCATAAGATCCCAAATTATGCTAATGGATCCTTTGCCAAATCTTTGCAAAGTATATTCTTTGCTTGTTCAACAAGAAAGACAAGCCATTACACCTATTGAGGAAGTCAAGGTGTTGGCTGTCTCTAATCAAAATTCCTATCCACAGTCTCAGCCTAAATCCAACCCTAGTAATCGTGGTAGAGGTAGTACTAGAGGTGGTCGATTTTCTGGTGGTAGAGGAAGAGGGAATCGAGTCTGCACTCACTGTGGAATGACCAACCACACCATTGACACTTGTTTCAAGAAGCATGGTTACCCTCCTAATTGGAAGCAGGAGGCCATGGTTAACCAATGTACAGGCAGATCTGAGGACCAATCAGGTGATTCATCTGAGGTTAATGCATCTGATTCTCATGCCTTAGTGTTTACTCCAGAGCAACCTAAAGCTTTGCTAGCTCTGCTCCAAGGTTCATCACAAGTGCAGTCTCATAGCATCAATCATCTCACCTCCCATCCTGACCTCAATTCAGGTATCATATGTACCTTTCCCAATTCTTTTCCTTCTGAAACCTTCATCTTAGATACTGGAGCCACTGATCATGTGTGCTTCACAAAAGAATTTTTTCAATGCCTTAAGCAAATTAAACCCATTACAGTCAAGCTGCCAAATGGTAGTCTTATTTCAGCACACTATTCAGGCACTATACATTTCAATGAGTCTTTTTACTTAACTGATGTTTTGTAGTTGCCTCACTTGTCTAGCCGTCATCTCTAGATCATCAGAATGAACTTCTTCAGGAAAGATTACTGTCTTCGAAAAACAGTTGATGTGAACACGGTTAAATTCTAACCAGTTCATTCCCAGGATTACATCAAGTTGTTTCAACGGAAGGCACACTAAGTCCATCCCGAATTCCCTACCAAAAATATCAACTGGACAATTCAAGCATGCAGACGAAGTAGTTACTGACCCCGACGCTGGAGTATCAATAACCATACTTCCATTTATTTCAGATATTTCCAAATTCAACCTCTCAGCACAATCCAAAGAAATAAAAGAATGAGTTGCTCCAGTATCAATAATCGCAACTAACGGTGTGCCATGAATAAAACACGTACCTTTAATTAGTCTATCCTCCGGAGTGGTTTCCGATCCAGACAAAGCAAAGACCTTCCCTCCAGCTTGGTTCTTCTTCGGTTTAGGACACTGTGGGCTAATGTGACCCACCTCACCACAATTGTAACAAGTTACAATCTTCTTCTTACAATCAGCGGCAACATGCCCCACTTCTTCACACTTGAAGCACTTCTTCTGATTCAGCTTGCACTCATTCCTACGGTGCCCGACCTCACCACAGTTATAGCACCTGACGAAAGCACTGGAGTCTCCCCCACTAGGCTTCTTCCAACCACCAGTCTTTGGATTACCTCTACCATATGGCTTACCCTTATCCATAGGCTTCTTCCCCTTCTTGTCAACTAACTCGCGAGAGTGAGATGACTTCAGCTTGAGATTATCTTCCTCGAAGATCCTACTACAGTCCACCAAGTCTACAAATCTTCGGATTCTCTGATATCTGATACCCTGCTTAATCTCATCACGGAGACCGTTCTCGAACTTGACGCACTTCGAGAATTCACTAGCTTCATCATTGTTGTAGTGGACGTAGTACTTTCCCAACTCAACGAACTTCGAAGCGTACTCTGGTACTGTCATGCTACCTTGAACTAGTTCCAGAAATTCAATTTCCTTTCGACCCCTTACGTCTTCAGGAAAGTACCTTCTCAAAAAATCTCTCTTGAACACAGCCCAAGAAATAGCCACACCATCAGCTTCCAGTTCAGTCCTGGTAGTAAGCCACCAGTCGTCAGCCTCTTCAGACAACATGTGAGTACCATACCTCACCTTCAGATCCTCAGCACAATCGATGACTCTGAAGATTCTCTCGATTTCCTTAAGCCACTTCTGAGCACCTTCAGGATCATGCGTGCCCTTGAACAATGGAGGATTGTTCCTCTGAAAACTGTTCAGCTGCCTGTCAGCACCGATCGCAGCTCCATTGGCATTTCCTCCCAGCACACCAGCAATCATACCCAGAGCCTCAGCGATAGCATCATCGTTTCTTCCTCCTCTTCCAGCCATTGTTCTGCTTAAATCACAACCAATTTAATCAGAACAAAAGTATCGACAGTTAACTCTTACTAGTCGCATACACAGGAAAGCAAAACTGACACTAAGACTCTGGTCATAACGACCGACTATGCTCTGATACCACTATTGTAACACCCCTCTAATAACCCGCGGCAAATAAATAATTATTAAATCAGAGTAACATGTAGAGAGGCATCACAATTCATAATTAATGAAAAACACACGCCAGAATAAGTCATGCATTTACTGAAAACACCTGAAGTCATAACTCATTAATCAAATCCATGTTCTACACAGCGGAAATACTTCATCAAGTCAAAATTATGTCGCTAATGTATCAGACTTCAACCAAAACAATTTAAAATACAGAGTTACAATCAAAACTCCAAAACAAACGTTCCCAGTGTTACAACTACCAGAGCATGACACCTGACGCTAACTAAACACTAACTCATGAGCTAATCCTCACCGAGTCGAACAGCCGCTATCCTCAATCTGAAAATGACAACTGTGGTGTCGTTTTCTTTACCTCCCCGTTTCACTTGGGAGGACGGCACGCTAAACCCTTCACGCGAAATTTGGAAGGAGAATGCGCCCGTGGTGGGATGAATTTTGTTTCAGTTCTTCCTACGATATCACACGAACTTTCTTGTTGGTCCTACGAGTAGGAAAGGGAAAAAAGATCTCAACTAAACCCTAGGAGTTTGCTAAGTGTGGGGATTTCACCTAGACTAGAAATTCTGGAGTCCGGGGGGTCGGTTATACATAGGGAAGTGTTTAAACACCCTACATATCTGTAGTACTCTACAGGAACCTTCTCTGTGTCATTGTGATTGTGTTTGCTGCTAATGATTGGGAAAGTTTCTCCTTTGTGTTAGGAGAGAGAATTGAATTGATTAAAGAAAGACAGACAGATAGACAGACTGACTATTTTTTGGTATTTTATTAGCTCGCTGAGATTCCTTGTGAACCTCATGCCTACATATCCCTAGTGGAAGTCAGAGCTTAATGTAGTTTGGGGAACTAACTAGGGAAATTAATTGTTTTTGGTGCCTTGCTTGAAGCTCAAGGTTGAAGCTTGGAATTAAATCTCTGTTTACAGTAAAGAGACATGAAATCATCTTTACAGAGAGGTATTTGTACTATTCTACCACAAACATTTAAAAGTGACAGAAAAGCTAAAAAAAATGATGTTTCATTAAGAGGGGAGTCTACTTGGTTGATCAAGTATGACAGCCATCGTGCCTCTAAAATGAAAGAAAGATGCTCATCCAAATTAGGGAAAGTGTACAAGTCTGGGGATGTGCCAGAGCATGTCTTTCAGAGTCCTAAATGGGAGACTTTGAATGAAATTGAAATTGAAATGTTTGTTTGTTTGAATGTGGTAGAGTAGTAAAAATATCTCTCTATAGAGATAAGCTATGTCTATCTACTGTATAAAAGATTTGAATTTAGCTGGCTTGTATGAGGCCCAAGCTTGAGGCTTTTTGATTGACTTATTAATTATTATTAACTTTGGGAGATGGCTCCACTGGGGATTAATTACAGGGTATTTTTGTGTTCTGTACAAAGCCCAGAATTGAGGCTGACTCTTATTTAGGGATTTTTATTTGGTGTTCTGTACAAAGCCCAGAATTGAGGCTGACTCTACTTAGGGAGACTATATTTGTGTGCCTTGTACAAAGCCCAAGGTTGTGGCTAACTGCTGAGGATAACTGAATTTTTGAGACTATGAATGACTCTATTTTGTGTGCCTTGTATAAAGCCCAAGGTTGTGGCTAACTCTAACTAGGGAAAACATTATTTTCTGCCTTGTACAAAGCCCAAGGTTGTGGCAGACTCTTAAATAAACTGAGTATGGATGACTCTGTGGGGAAAAGATCCTAGGTGTTAGGAATCTTTGACACATGAAAGTATGGTTTATCTGCCTTGTACAAAGCCCAAGGTTGTGGCTACTAAATGATGAAGAACTCACTGGGGGAGACTCTGTTATCTGCCTTGTACAATGCCCAAGGTTGAGGCTGACTCTTGACAGGGGAGTTTTATTGTTTGGTGCCTTGTATGAAGCCCAAGGTTGAGGCTAACTATTTTTGTTGGTTTTGACTCTACTGAGGAGATTTTATTTATTGAAAGACTGTTTTTCTTTGGAAGCTAACCCTTTCCAGGGATTTTGACTCAGCTGGTGAATTTAAAAGACTGATTTTATCATGTTTTTTTGGAGGCTGACCCTTTCCAGGGGTTTTGACTCTTTTGGGGAAATTATCTCCTAAGAGAAATGAATCTTTATTTATTGACATTTTTATTAATTGACTTTGGAGGCTAACCCTTTCCAGGGGTTTTATTGAAATGATGGATTGATTTTAATTGACTTTGGAGGCTAACCCTTTCCAGGGATTTTATTAAAAAATGAAAGAATGTGTGGAAGCTAACCCTTTCCAGGGATTTATGATTGGATAGGATGGCAGAAAGATTATCTAATGGAGACTTCTTGTTTAAAGCCCAAGATGAAGGCTGACACATGCTGAGGAGAAAATAAACATAGATCCTAGACTCTGCTAAGGAAGATTGATGAAGATAAGGGTGACAGAGACTGTCCATGTCTCTCATTCCAAAAGGTGTACTCAATGCAAAATTGAGACAAACTTAGCTTGTTTAAAGTCTGGTTTAAATTGGAAGAAACTCACCAGGGTAGGCTAAAAGGTGACTAAAGACCTGTTCCTATGTTTATAAGAAACCTGATGGGTCCTTGTATACAAGCTCAAGAGGAAGCTGGAAATGCTTTTAAGAAGCCTGTGGGTCCTTGTACAAAGCCCAAGAGGAGGCTAATCGAGGGTCCTTGTTATAGCACAAGAGAAAGCTATGTGGTTTTGAACTTATTTTGGCTCTAAGCAAATGGGTAAGAGGTTTCACCGGGAATAATTCCTCTTTGGGTGGATGTGTCCTATTATTTGGATTCTAAGGTTTTTACCAAGATGTTTCACCGGGAATAATTCATCTTGGGGGTTTGAACTACAGATCTCTAATTAGGAAAGAGCCTTCACCGGGAAGACATTCTCAATCCTAGGTCATATTCCTATAATATATATATAGTTTAACTGTCTTAAGGTTTATACTCAAACGTAGTTCTAAACTAATATATGCACAGTTTATATTTGACAGTAATTTAAATAAAGACTGTAAATTGAAAGCTTGTAAAGCCTAACCTGGATGGAGTGGAGGCCTTTGGAGAAGTATGTACAGAGCCTCAACAGTAATTGGTGGATAACAGTTGAATATATATATATATGATAAACAGTTAAGGGTTTTTGAAAACAGAAGAAGTGAAGATGGACAAAGGTCACATAGGTATCTGAAGAGTTTCACCGGGAATAATGCCCTTCAAATACCAGAAGAATGTTTTGAAAACAGAAAGAAGATTTTGAAAATACAGTTTTGAAAACAAGCTAAGAAGAGAAGGTTTTTGGGACTTACACTCTATTAGAGGCCCAGTACTTTACAGTACTGGTGTAAAAGCAATTTGAAAAAATGATTTGGAATGATACAAGGTTTTGTTGTTTGAAAACCTTAATCATTTGATTTATTCGGAGATTGAAAACAGTTTTGAAATTTGACAAAAAGTCAACTTAATTAAGGTAAAGATGAAGATCTATGCCTAATTAAGACCTAAACAATTAGGGTTTTATCATAAACTTTATTTACAAAATGATTAGGTTAAAACAAAGTGAATGTATATATTTAAAGTTTTTAATAAAGCACTTAAAACATATTATTTTAAACCTAATAAAAATATATGAAATAAAAAATGTTTTTATGATTTTTTTGATTATTCACAAAATAGATGTATTAAATGACAAGTGTGTGAAAAATGAAGTGAAAATAAATTAGTTTGATAGGTTAATTAATTGTGTGAAGTTGTGAGAAAATTGAAGGAAATAAGTGATAAAAAATAATGTTTTGTCACCTAGAGGGATTGAACTCACGCCCTCCAAGTCACTAACCCAAAATAACACCACTGGGCCAACGCGCGCTTGGTGTTATTGTCACACATCCAGTTCATTATATTTTCAAACAAGTGGTTAATCATGAAAAAATAAAAGAAACAAAAAGTCTGGGGCGAGGGGGATTCGAACCCCAGACTTGAGGCATGAGGAGACTAAGAGCGCATGTGTGGCCACTGGGGCAAGTTATTCAGTCGTTTATAAAACACCTATCATTAAATATAAAATAAACTCTACCCTGAGGTTTGAAATTTGCGCGCCACCACCATTGTCATCTTCTTCCTCAAGCTCCAACAATTTGAATTTCTGAACTCTCTCAATTCTCAACCATTTGCAACGATATAAAGACCAAACTTGCTCTAAATTCACTCACGATTCTAGATATGTAACTATTATGAATTTATATTAACTATATCTACTGAATTATCTAAAATACGTGAAGAACCCTAAAATTTGGAATTCAAATTAAATGACTATACTGAAGCATAAATGACTGATGATAGAGGGTTTTTAATCCTCTTATGATGCTGAATAGAATGGTGTTGAGTTTTAGCCAAAAAGATACACGAATTAGAGGGATGGAGTTGAGAAACTTACCTCTGAAAATGAAGGTCGTGAGGATGTTAGAGAGCACCTGGGCTTGAATGAATGATCTCAATAGCTTCCTTGAGACTTAATGATGCTAACTGAATGCTTATTGGAGCTTGAATCCTTCTGAATTGCTCTATGGACCTCCCTCGATTTCAGCTTCAAGTGAACATGGAGGGTGATGATTCTCGAGTTACAGATGAGCTGCAGCCATCTGGTTAGCTTCACTATGACCTGAGGAGTGTGTCTGGATGATTGGCTTGGCTTGAAAACTCCTGAATTACTCCATGGTCCTCCAACTGCAAGTGCTCCAAATGAGAGGTGAAGGTGATGATTCTCCACGCCCAGAAGTGTTCCAGAGGTTTGGATCACTCCCAAATGCCTCCCTCAATGTGTTTGAATACTTATTTTCAAAGAGAGAGCTTTGGTTTGAAGAATCCGAGTCTTCTTGCCAAAGGACCTTTGAAAAAACTAAGTATGAAGAAAGAAAAGAGAAAGCAAGAATTTTGTTGCTTTGGTGTGTTTTTTGAATGAGAATGAGGCCTCTATTTATAGGCAATTGGTTCAGTACTGATTGAGAGAGTGAGCTTGCTTAGTGGGAGAGTTTTGGTTTCTTAGCCATGAAGAAATTCAAAGAATATCCCAAGTGCAATGATGAGAATTTTGATTCCATTTGATCAATCCCCTAGCCCTCAATTTTGCTTGATCTTAGGGGACAATTCTGAGCCAGAAATAAGCTCTAATTGGTTGGTGAGAAGATTCCTTGGGTGATTCATCAATTTGCCATAAATTCACAAATGTAATCATTACATAATCACATGTTCTTGTTTTTAGAATCTTCTTCAATTCTTATGGCATGGTGAAAATGAATGCATGGCATTGTTTCAGATATGTTATGGGTCGTGTAGCATCCATAATTGAGGTCATGTGCACAAAATTTCAAAGTTCAAAAATGATGCATGACCTATAATTTTACTTCATGAGGCCAACTTTGAACAAGCATAACTCTTAGCTCAAATTGAATTTGGAGAAGGTTGAACACAATTTGGAAAGCCCTAAACATCTACTTCAAATCATTAGTTTATGTCTTCTTCATAATCATTTGGGAAATTTGTGAAAAATGAGCCCAAAGTTGGATGAAAACTAGGTTAAAACACTTAGAAAATTTTCTAAGTGTTTATGACCTAAAACTTCAAAATTTTCAAAACCCTTAAATGGTTGATCTTTTGAAAAAAGTTCTTATGTGAGATGTTGTTTTATTTTGCAAGATCTACAACTTTCATGTTGAAAGTTTTTTGAGTTGTGTAGGTGAAATTTTGAGTTCTCACCATGCCCTCAAAAACCCTAATTCCCGACTTTTTGCTCCTTGATGAATTTCTTTGAATTTCTTTGTTCAAATGACTTTGACATCCATATATTGATGATATTGATCTTTGAAAGTCATTTTTTGACCAAAAACCTTAAAAGTCAATGATGATCCCACACAGTTGACTTTCCCTGACAAAGTGAATTTTTGGGCTTTTGTGTAGAAACAAGATCTTTTCCTCAAATGAATGATGTAAATGGATTATATTGAGGTAGTAGAGACTCTTGAATCATGTCTTGAGTTTTGGATTCATGCCCTGATTAAAAAAGTCAACTATCTTGGGGAATTAGGTCAAAAACCCTAATTGTCGACCAGATGAGAATGATGACTGTAGACTTTGAATTGAGGTGTGATGTCCAGTGGATCTTGTCATATGGGTTATTTGAAGATGATTGATGTCTTTGAATGATCCCCTGGGGCTTTTTATGGTTTCCCAAAGGTGATCCCTGATTTTAGTCCTTGATAAGGCTCAAAACCCTAGTCTGTGGATCTGAGTAATTCTGTGTTTAGATGACTGGGTGTCTTAATCAATCATAGGTGAAATAATGAAGCTCTTGAGTCTCATGATTGTGTTAGAGACTAATCCTCCTATTGATTGATCCTTTGCCTGAGTTTTCTTGTCTTTGAACACCCTCGATTGAATGTCAGGCTGCTCTGGGTACTTGCTTTGACTTGATGAAAATCCTGAAGATATGTCATCTCAGGGGGGTCAAAAATTAGGGTATGACAGATGCCCCTATTTATATTTCTTTTATCTGGAGGGAGAGAGATTGAGATCTCGATCTCTCCTGCGTAAAAGAGACTTAAATATCAAAGAATGCCCGAATTTTGGGCGCTCCTGAGATGATAAAATCTTTGCATGATTTGATCCCGTTGTCGCACTTGGCGGGGGATGAGGAGACAAACTCCTGTAGAAATACTTGATGTGGATTCTGGAGAATGGATGGCAATGTAGGATGCGCAATCCATCTTCTTTAACTAAGTGTTGATACTTAGAAAAAGGTAAACAACCTCCTCTCGTTCCGGATGTCCAAATCTCGAAACTGGTCTCAGTCGCGTTTGGACAATATCTCAGATAAAGAGAAAATCTCCAAAGGTCTGTTTCCTCATCAAACTTCTTACCAGCGCTTGGAGGTAAGATGCCATTTGACGGCTGTAGAGAAACTTCAAAGGTTTGTTTCCTCGTCAAACTTCTTACCAGCGCTTGGAGGTAAGATGCCATTTGACGGCTGTAAAGAAACTTCAAAGGTTTGTTTCCTCGTCAAACTTCTTACCAGCGCTTGGAGGTAAGATGCCATTTGACGGCTGTAAAGAAACTTCAAAGGTTTGTTTCCTCGTCAAACTTCTTACCATCGCTTGGAGGTAAGATGCCATTTGACGGCTGTAAAGAAACTTCACCATCTTCCCTTTTGACTTGACGTCTTTGAAAGAATGTCATATGGCCTCATGATCTTTTGAGGGGATAATGACTTTGTTTGAAGGCGGACGAACTGTTTTCGGGGTGAAGACTGCCATTCGTCAACTGATGCCTGGGGAATCAACGAACTGTTTTCCTAAGAGGAAAACTGCCATTCATCGACTCTGTGGGGAGTTAAACATCCTAGAAACAGACAAACTGTTCGAAGAAACTGCCATTTGTCGATCTCTTGAGTATTTAACAGGCAAACTGTCTTTTCTTGGGAAAAGACTGCCATTTGCCAATTGCTAGGGGAGCAAACTGTCTTCTACTGGGAGAGACTGCCATTTGTCGACCCTGTCATGAAAGAAAGTGAGCAAACTGTCTTCTGCTGAAAGAGACTGCCATTTGCTGACTTTGTTATGATAGAAAGTGAGCAAACTGTCTTCTGCTGAAAGAGACTGCCATTTGCTGACTTTGTTGTGATAGAAAGTGAGCAAACTGTCTTCTGCTGAAAGAGACTGCCATTTGCTAACTTTGTTGGGGAATCTGAACTATCTTCTGGACGAAGACTATCATTCACTGACTCCGCTGGGGATCGTGAACTATCTTCCTGGATGAAGACTACCATTCACTGACTCCGCTGGGGAATCATTTGTCGATCTGCTGGGAGATTCTGAATTTTTATTTGACAAGAAGTGGCACCTCTTGACCCTGCTGGGGAAATACCAAACCTGTAGGGAATTCCAAAATGTGAAGCAGACTATCTTATCTGAAGAAGACTGTCGAATGTCGCTCTGCAGGAGATTCTCGGCTGAGGAATTCCAAAAGTGAACAAACTATCTCTTTGAGGGAGACTAACATCTGTTGACTTGCTTGGTGAGATCCTTGTGTATGAACTGTTGTTTCGAAGGAAAAAAGTTTCTCCGGAACTCGCAGGGGAAACTTGAGTTCATGCCTCAATGACTTAGGCATTCACAGGATCAAAGCCTGATTCGGCTATGCAATTATGATGTAATGTATGCATGAATATTATGACAATGATAAAATGTAAAGTGAATGTGAATAGAATTGTCGCGGATGGAAAATCCTAAGATACGACTTGAATTCTTGTTGATCAGAAGATGTCCTCTTCTTGTAGTTCGAACTCTGTTGGGAATACCTGGTTATCATTTGTCCGCTGTCCGAAGTGAGCAATATGAATTGAAGTAAAGATCCGTCATCGGGAGATGTTCGCAAAGCGACCTCATGGGGAAATCTTGGTTCCCGGAGTCTCAACCGTTCTCGGAGCAACTGTTTGCATTCTTCCTATTGTTTGTAAACCTTAGAAAGAAATTTCACCTTTATTTTTGCAAGTAAATTCATTTTTATTTTATGAAAACATTTGTTTCAAGAAATTGACTGTTTAAACTTAAAATGCATTTCAAGAAACTGAATAAGACTAGATTGCAAAGGAAAGCACAAGGCTCAAATTATTATATATGGAATGGTAATCAGCCAAATGCTTGATTCCATGGAGTATTTACAAAGTTGGAACTTTTTCTGAAACTTTTTCTTGGGACTTTCCTTCTGAAGATTTGGACATTCATTCTTGTAGTGTCCAGGCTCATTGCATTCATAGCACATGACCTTCTTCTTGTCAAATCTTCTTTCATCAGAAGATTCTCCACGTTCAAATTTCCTTGAACTTCTGAAGCCTCTGAACTTCCTTTGCTTGGTCTTCCAGAGTTGATTTAGCCTTCTGGAGATCAGGGACAGTTCATCTTCTTCTTCAGATTCTGATTCTTCAGGATCTTCTTCTCTGGCCTGAAAAGCGTTAGTGCATTTCTTGATATTTGATTTTAATGCAATAGACTTACCTTTCTTTTGAGGCTCATTTGCGTCCAGCTCTATTTCATGACTTCTCAAGGCGCTGATAAGCTCTTCCAGAGAAACTTCATTCAGATTCTTTGCAATCTTGAATGCAGTCACCATAGGACCCCATCTTCTGGGTAAGCTTCTGATGATCTTCTTTACGTGATCAGCCTTGGTGTATCCCTTGTCAAGAACTCTCAATCCTTCTGAATTGCTCTATGGACCTCCCTCGATTTCAGCTTCAAGTGAACATGGAGGGTGATGATTCTCGAGTTACAGATGAGCTGCAGCCATCTGGTTAGCTTCACTATGACCTGAGGAGTGTGTCTGGATGATTGGCTTGGCTTGAAAACTCCTGAATTACTCCATGGTCCTCCAACTGCAAGTGCTCCAAATGAGAGGTGAAGGTGATGATTCTCCACGCCCAGAAGTGTTCCAGAGGTTTGGATCACTCCCAAATGCCTCCCTCAATGTGTTTGAATACTTATTTTCAAAGAGAGAGCTTTGGTTTGAAGAATCCGAGTCTTCTTGCCAAAGGACCTTTGAAAAAACTAAGTATGAAGAAAGAAAAGAGAAAGCAAGAATTCTGTTGCTTTGGTGTGTTTTTTGAATGAGAATGAGGCCTCTATTTATAGGCAATTGGTTCAGTACTGATTGAGAGAGTGAGCTTGCTTAGTGGGAGAGTTTTGGTTTCTTAGCCATGAAGAAATTCAAAGAATATCCCAAGTGCAATGATGAGAATTTTGATTCCATTTGATCAATCCCCTAGCCCTCAATTTTGCTTGATCTTAGGGGACAATTCTGAGCCAGAAATAAGCTCTAATTGGTTGGTGAGAAGATTCCTTGGGTGATTCATCAATTTGCCATAAATTCACAAATGTAATCATTACATAATCACATGTTCTTGTTTTTAGAATCTTCTTCAATTCTTATGGCATGGTGAAAATGAATGCATGGCATTGTTTCAGATATGTTATGGGTCGTGTAGCATTCATAATTGAGGTCATGTGCACAAAATTTCAAAGTTCAAAAATGATGCATGACCTATAATTTTACTTCATGAGGCCAACTTTGAACAAGCATAACTCTTAGCTCAAATTGAATTTGGAGAAGGTTGAACACAATTTGGAAAGCCCTAAACATCTACTTCAAATCATTAGTTTATGTCTTCTTCAGAATCACTTGGGAAATTTGTGAAAAATGAGCCCAAAGTTGGATGAAAACTAGGTTAAAAACACTTAGAAAATTTCTAAGTGTTTATGACCTAAAACTTCAAAATTTTCAAAACCCTTAAATGGTTGATCTTTTGAAAAAAGTTGTATTGTAAGATGTTGCTTTATTTTGCAAGATCTACAACTTTCATGTTGGAAGTTTTTTGAGTTGTGTAGGTGAAATTTTGAGTTCTCACCATGCCCTCAAAAACCCTAATTCCCGACTTTTTGCTCCTTGATGAATTTCTTTGAATTTCTTTGGTCAAATGACTTTGACATCCATATATTGATGATATTGATCTTTGAAAGTCATTTTTTGACCAAAAACCTTAAAAGTCAATGATGATCCCACACAGTTGACTTTTCCTGACAAAGTGAATTTTTGGGCTTTTGTGTAGAAACAAGATCTTTTCCTCAAATGAATGATGTAAATGGATTATATTGAGGTAGAAGAGACTCTTGAATCATGTCTTGAGTTTTGGATTCATGCCCTGAAAAAAAAAGTCAACTATCTTGGGGAATTAGGTCAAAAACCCTAATTGTCGACCAGGTGAGAATGATGACTGTAGACTTTGAATTGAGGTGTGATGTCCAGTGGATCTTGTCATATGGGTTATTTGAAGATGATTGATGTCTTTGAATGATCCCCTGGGGCTTTTTATGGTTTCCCAAAGGTGATCCCTGATTTTAGTCCTTGATAAGGCTCAAAACCCTAGTCTGTGGATCTGAGTAATTCTGTGTTTAGATGACTGGGTGTCTTAATCAATCATAGGTGAAATAATGAATGTCAGGCTGAGTTTTCTTGTCTTTGAACACCCTCGATTGAATGTCAGGCTGCTCTGGGTACTTGCTTTGACTTGATGAAAATCCTGAAGATATGTCATCTCAGGGGGGTCAAAAATTAGGGTATGACACTATTCTCCTGGTTTCTTTTGATGTTGTCAAAGGGGGAGATGAGTTGAGAGTACGGGGGAGCTTAGTACGGGGGAGCTTACGCATACAAGACCGGGGGAGCTTTCGTCACTTAATCAAATGTTTGCCATCATCAAAAAGGGGGAGTTTGTAAGAACAAGCATACACTCACAAATGAGTTTTTGATTCATGTCAAACATCACAAGCAACCAAATACAAAAGCATAAATGAATGACTCAAGACAATGGAAGATTATGAAGCTCAAATCACTCAGAAAATGGTATTGCATCTGTTAGGTCGACCAAGCAAAGTCCTAGGTCGACTCAAAACCAGAGCAAACTCAGCAAAACTGACAAGGTCACTGTTAGGTCGACCTACCCACACTCCCAGGTCGACCTAAACTGAAGGGATTTACACATGTCACTGTTAGGTCGACCTACCCACACTCCTAGGTCGACCTAAACTGAAGAAAAGTCACAAAAATGCATTTCAACTGACTTTAGGTCGACCTAAACCTTCAACAGGTCGACCTAACTGGAAACAAATGACTTTAGGTCGACCTAAACCTTCAACAGGTCAACCTAACTGACTTTAGGTCGACCTAAACCTTCAGCAGGTCAACCTAACAGATTTTAGGCCAACCTAACAGGTCAACCTAACTGGGACAACTTCAACTCTGCTTCTGTTAGGTCGACCTAAGAACTAAAGTAGGTCAACCTAATTGCTGAAAACTTCCCAAATTATGTGTTTTCTCTGCTCCAACATACCAGCAACTATATATATCATTCCATGTTAATTATTCATCAACACCAACGACTGAAAGATACACAAAGGCTTCTCATCTTCGTTCTTCGTCATCTCCAACACAATTACACATAATCATTCTTGCGTTGAGGGTTAGTGATCGAGTTCGATAACGTCCATGGAACGGAATTGAAGATTCCTAGTGGGTGAAGATTTGTGGGGTTTTTGGTGAATAAAATCCGAGGGTTTTGTCCTCCAAGATAGGTGTTTCTTGGGGGTTTTTATCAAGAGGCTTCATCGAGGATCCGGCTGAGTGTGAAGATTGAAGAACAAGGGTTCGAGGGAATTGAAGACACTGCAGAAAGGGATCAAAGTGAAGCTCTTGGATAACCTTGATCTGACTCAAGATTAAGGGGGAAGAAGATTCAAAGGATCGACATAATTGGTTTATGGTTTATCGCTCTGTTATCTTCTTTGTATATACTACTTTCAACATTAATGAAAGATTACCCAATTTCAGTTTGGAATTGGGGGCAGACGTAGTCGTAGCGAGGACGATCGACGAACTGCCTAAACAAATATCGTGTTCTTGTCGCTTTTACTTTTTCATTTACATTCTGTTCATATTTGGTTATAATAGCAAATTGATCAACGATTCGAGTGTTAAGATTGTGAATTAAGAACTTATATAAACATCACAATCTATCACATATTGAATCACCTTCAATTTGATCATTATCACCAAGTGTTTGTATATTTGTTTCTATCACTTTTACTGCATTGCAAACATTGTCCATCATACAAGAAGTTAATCTGATTTTCAATAAGAGCAACGCTTTGATTCTGCAACGTATACTCTTATCACTTACCTCAAGTTTTTTGACTGGTTTTTTAAACACATATACAATCGTTTCGATAGTGGTTCGGAATAGACGCGAGTCGATTCAGAATCACTTCCGCTGAAAAGTCGTTTAACTCCGTAAAACTGTGAACGATCTATTCACCCCCCCTCTAGATCCTAAGGCCAGCGTCTAACATCTTCATCATAAATAACATTCTCGGGAACGACCATTGAAAGCCATTTTTTCTTCGAACTCTAACTCTTCGAGAAACATATTCTCCAGTCAAAATCTCCAGCTAACAAATTGCCCCCAATAAATGCCTGTTTCGAAAAACAAGAGAAGTAGGCGTTTCTTGTCATGATGAGATTTCGCTCTACTCATACCTTTTAGAGTTCCAAGACATCTGACTAATGTCACAATCATTTATGACTTATCTTTCAAAACGTCTTGTCATTTTCAAAAAAGTCTCCTCAAAATGTGCGTCCCCACATTATTGTCATTACTTATGATCATTGCTCCTAGATACTAGGAGTAAGGCTAATAACTGTTCGACCGCCGTTGGATTAAATCAGCTTTTGACGCGTGCCCTTTTGACCTTCATTCAAAAAGATTTGAACAGTTTTCACTAAACCTTTAAATACCAAAGCTTTAGCCTTCAGTGTTTTTTCATCATTACACAACCTTGTTCTCCATCCTTATGAATCTAAACACACAAAAACCCTTTCAGATTTCAAACTTATTTCTTGAAGCAACTTCATCCATGGCATCTTCCACCGTCCATAACCCTACATCGGAGACTTCAAACGCTCTTCAACCTGTTCAACAATTTCAACGCCCTACACAGGTGGGTAATCAGCAATACATTCCAGACCCAAACTTAGAAGAAACTCGTGCTATTTATGCTTCTCAGGTAATCATTCCTTTTCTTCTTTCTGGAAAAACCCATGCTTTTATGGGTCCTTTACCTGGAGATAATAGTTCTTCTCATGGCAAATTCTTTCCTGCTTATTATAAAACTAGGCCCTTAGTTAGTAAAAACCAAATAGACCAAGGGGGTAACACAATCTTAACTGACACCACCAATGTAGACGATGCTTCGACTGAAGCCGCCGTAGTTCCAGAGAAAATTAGATTGAATTACGCGACCAGCTTCCTCAAAGTGTTTAGATCAATCCCTTTAGCAAAGGATCCTGAACTTTATTATGCTTGGTTGGCTAAGGTGGAAACCAAAAAGGCTTCATTCTAGAAAGAATTAGGGATTTATGATTTGATCCAATTATCTAAGACAGGCTTAGAATATAACCAAACCATGTTTGTAGCATCTGTATATTTCTGGGATGCTTCTCATAACACCTTCCATCTTCCTTGTGGGATGATTACCCCAACCCTTTTTGACATAGCCGCTATCACAGGGCTTCGACCAACTGGGGAAGTTTTAGATCCCAACTATATGGACACCGATACCATTCAATTTAATGAAATCAAAGCCACTTACACTCCGTTCATCCAGAGGCATCATGACCACACGACTGATGAAGTAACAGATGAAGAACATATTGCATTTCTGGCACTTTGGCTCTCGAGATGCGTTTTTTGTTCTAGATCTCTCCAAGTGGCAAAGAGGTACCTTTGTATGGCTAACCAGATAAATGTTGGAAAGAAACTAAATTTAAGCCAGCTAATTTTAGGGTACCTTTATGAAAATCTTGGCGATGCAACAGATCTTGTCAAAGATTACAAAACTGGATCTCTTTTCTTCGCTGGACCCTTCTGGCTACTACAGCTATGGCTCAACGCCACCTTTGAACCGTATCTTCCATGTAAAGGCATTATGGATGAAAAATATACAGCCATTCGAAATCGAACAGTCGAAGGGACTAGATTAGCCCGTCTAACTCCTATAGAAGAACCAGGAAAACTGCGTGAAACTTTTCGAGGATACATGATGATGTTTGCTAAACGTTATCACTTCAATCCTTCTATGGCTCCATTTCTGAAAAGAGAGGTGGGTCCTGAATGGTTCACACGAGTATTTCCTACAACCTCTCTGTCGCGGGCGAAAAACCGTTTTGTTCCTCTTTTTTTGTGGGATGAGACACCTGATGCCTTCTTTGGGCTCGAGTGCTCATAAAAAATGATTTTTCTTTTGTTTCGACCAAACTTTTTATTATTTCCAAAGGAGGAAAAGGGAAAAAGCTGCAATAACCTAAAAGTGGGGGGAGAGATCTTTGGGTAAGAGGGTTGGTTATACGAAGGGAAGGTATTAGCACCCAACGTATCTATAGTACTCTATAGGTTTCTTTGCTTTGTTTTTCATTCCATATTGTTGAGAGGTTCTGGTGAAATAGGTGGGACCTAAGGTGTTTGTTTGATTATGCTCGCAAAGATCATCGCGATCCTCTGCATACATATCCCTTAGAGGGAATCAGAGCATCTGTAGCTCGGGGTCTACGGGTGCTAAGGTTTGAATGGTTTTTTTTTGTTTTGTTTTGCTCGCCAAGGATCGACCTTGTGCCTACGTATTCTCAAAGGGATGTTGAGAAAGTCAGAGCAATCGTAGTTCCCACTTATGCTAGTGGAAGCAAAGGAAAATAGACAAATGTCGTCTAAATGCTAGATGTATCTAATCTATATCATCACATACATCCGTTTGATTTTTTTTGTTTGTTTAGCCAGCCTTGTGGCAAAAACTTTCAATGAAGTCAGCCTTGTGACAAAAAGTTTTGATTAATCAGCCAGCCTCGTGGCAAAAGTTTCAATGAAGTCAGCCTTGTGACAAAAACTTTGATTAATCAGCCAGTACGGTGGCAAAACGGTTTGATTGATTAGCCAGCCTTGTGGCAAAAAGAAGTTTGATTGATTAGCCAGCCTTGTGGCAAAAAGTTTGATTTTGATTGATTGATTGTTTGTGATGATATAGAAGAGATACTCCTAGCATAGAGATGATAAATGTCTAATCTCCTAGGGTATTTGATTTGGATATTGGGGGATGCTTATAAGAAGCCCGTGGGTCCTTGTACGAAGCCCAAGAGGAGGCTATCCGAGGGTCCTTGCATTGTAAGCCCAAGAGGAGGCTATGGGAGGGACAATCCAGGGTCCTTGCATTGTAAGCCCAAGAGGAGGCTATGGGAGGGTCACTCGTTTGTACAAAGCCCAAGGGGAGGCATGGTATAGTTGGTTTGAGCTCTTAGAGCGATTTCACCGGGAAACCATACTCTATGTCCTAACCTAAACTAGGGAGATTCTTTGCACGAAGCCCAATAGGAGGCTATGGGGAACCTAGTGTTGTACTAAGTTGAACAAGCACACATATCACACATATGAACAAACATGAACAAGTATGAACAAATATGAACAGTTATACATATATGACAAAGTGTGTGTATATAATGGAGTTTATGAAGGAAATATACCTGTAAGCATGATCCATTTGTATACACAGGGGCTCGGGACTCACACTCGGGGAGAAGTCCACTTGAGTTTATTCAACAGCTATGTAAACAGGTATTCACAAAAGGCTTGGGACTTATACCTACATGGAGGCCCATGGTATTTTTGAGAAGATTTAAAGAAAACCTTCATTTTTGGTTTGTTATTCAAAGTTAAAAAACACATTGAGATATGTACAAAAAGCGTACAATGAAATACCTAATTTCATGTACTTGAGTGGGTATGTACAAAAGGGCTTGGGGCTTATACCTACATGGAGGCCCATGGTATATTGAAAAGTTTTGTTTCTTTGAAGTTTTGTTGTTTTGAAAAATGATTTGAAAATGATTTGAAAAGGTTCTGTTTTTTTGAAGAAGTTTTATTGTTTTGAAAACTGTACAAAAAGAAAAGAAATGGGACTTACACTCTCTAATATTCGAGAGGCCCCACATCATTTTGAAAATCAATTGATCAAAAAAGATTTAATCAAAAAGAAGTGGTTTATCATTTTGAAAAAGAATCGCGATCGCTCGTCTTAAAACGGTTTGAATTTGACAAAAGTCAACTTAATTAAGTTAAAACAAGTTTTAATACTTAATTAAGACCTTAAGTGATTAGGGTTTGATCAAAAAAATATTTACAAGTGATTAGGTTAAAAATTAAATGAAAAAACAATATTTAAAGTGATTAAAAACACTTAAAAATGTATCATTTTAAACCTAATTAAAAACATATTAAATAAATCTTTTTTTGTGATTTTTTTTTATATTCATAAAATATGTGTTAAATAAAGAGTGTATAAAAAATGAATGAAAAATGAATTAATTTGATGTGTTAATTAATTAATTGAAGTTGTAAAAGAAAATGAAAGAAAATAGTGTTAAAAAAGAGGGTTTGGTCTCACAAGGGTTTGAACCCACGACCTGGAGGTTACCAACCAAAACGCTTGCCAACTGAGCTGCGCGCGCAGCTTGTAAATAACACGCTTCCATTTAATTATATTTTAAAACGAACCATTTGAATTTCTGAACAAAAAATGGCGCCAAGAACACATCCCTAACTTGATTTTGAATTTTCTGAAAACTGAGTTGTTTTGATCAATCAAAGGGTCTATCTCACTCGGTTTTTCACGAGGAACATGATGGTGCCCTCATAATTCATTTATTTTCACTCTAAGGGGGTCAATTTTGTGATGAACACGAAGAACCCTAAAACTGAAATTCAATGTGAAATCGTGTATGATCATGATATGATGCAATTGATTGAGGGTTATTATTCAGTGATGGTGCAGAAACAAGATGGTAACTCAGTTTTTCATTTATGATGCATGTATGATAGAGTTTGAAGTTCATGAGCACTTACCTCAAAAACGACCAAGCTGGAGATTGAATTTTGCAAAGGAGGTGTTCCAGTTGTTGTTTCTTGATTTGGACAGCATCAATGGACCTTATGGAACATGTTTGAATGCTTGGAACAGTTTGAATTCACTTGAGCAAGGCCATGGAACCCGATCTGCAGATGCTTTAAGAGTGAATCGAATTTGAAGATGGAGGCGTTTCAGATTGCTGGTGAGTGTTTGGATCATTCATATGAAGTATATGGATGGTGTTAGAAGTGTTGGTTTGGACAGATATAGCTTGGTATGGATTTTGGCATGATAAGGTTCAATATATGCAATTATGGAAGTGAGGTAGTGATTCTGAGATTTGAGGTGTTTTTGGGTGCATGAGTGATTCAAACACATCCCATATGATGTTTATGGTTTGCTAGAATCATCACTTTGGCCATAGCTTCAAGGATTTGGAGGTTGGGATTTCTACCTCACTTTGAAACATGAAACTTGCAATTCAAGAAAGAAAGAGAAAACCTATGCTTTGTGAGGTTTTGGTGTGATTTTGAATGAGGTAATGACCTCTATTTATAGGCCAAAGAGTCTGAACTCAGAGCTTTGCAACTTGCTTCAAGAAGTGATGATTTGGCTTAAGGGATAGAAAGGAACCTTTCACATTTAATGCAATGGTTAAAAGTAACTAAACCATGGTTATTTTGGCCAAGCTTCTTATCTCTTTCCTATCTGATCTTAAACCAGAAAATATCATTCAATCATTGCTTTGGTGTGTCATTACTTGCATTATTTGGCAAATTGGTTCATAACTTTGCAAAAATGGCTTGAAATTTCAAGTGAAATGGTCACTAATGTCAAAATTCAAAACCATAGCTACACTCCATATTTTTTCATGCTCTTGGACATTTTGGAAAGCTCATGTTACACACTTCAAAACCCTAGTTGAAAGTTTCTTCAAGATCCTTAAGGAAGTGGGTGAAAAAGATCCATGAACTTTGAAGAAAATGAAGTTTTAAGTGAAGTTTTCAAAAGATACCAACTTTGAAGCTCCATATCTCTTAAATGGTTGATCTTTTGAAAAAAAATTATATGTGACAAAGTTGTTTATTGGATCAAAATCTACAACTTTCATGTTGGAAGTTTTTTTCAGTTTGTAGGTGAAATTTTGAGAAATTCCCTTTCAAAGTTTGGAAAAAACCATGAAAAACACTTAGAAAAATTTTTCTAAGTATGAAAGTCAAACTTTGACTTTTTGATTCTTGATTTTTCTTGATCAAATGACTTCATATATCATATATTGATGATTCAAAACTTCAAAAGTCATGGTTGACCAAAATTCCCCAAAAGTCAATGGTGATCTTGTACAGTTGACTTTTTCAGACGAATCGCGTTTCTGGAGATTTCAAATGAAACAGGCTACCCTCATCAAATGAATGGTATGAATGGATCATATTGAGGTATTGGAGGATATTGAATCATAGCTTGAGTTGTGGCACCATGTCCTGATTAAAAAGTCAGTTGTTCAGTGAATTAGGTCAAAAACCCTAATTGTCGACCTGATGAAATTGATGACTGTGGATCTTGAATTGAGACACAATCTTCATTGGATATTTTCATAGGGATTATTTGAAGATGATTGAAACCTTTGATTGACTTCCTGGGGGTTTTTAGGGTTTCCCAAATGTGATCCCTGATTTCAGTCCCTGATAGTTCAAAACCCTGATCTGAGGATTTGTCTGATCAATCTTTGTGTAGGAGATGTTATGAGCCAATGGATTAGGTCAAAATGATGTACTTGGGGTCTTGAGGTCATGTCCCAAGTCATTAGATCAAATTCTGAGCAAAAGTCAGGAGTATGCTATCTTCAGGCAAAACCCTAATTCAGTCGATTCAAAGCTGTTGAGCTTGTTGAAGTGAATCTCTGAGGACCAAATGTTGATTGTTGATGAAGATGGTTCTTTTGAGATGAAGGGAGAACAAAACCCTAATTGATTGTTACTTGTACTGATGAGTGACTTCTTGATTAAACCCTGCTGAGTCACAAGTAGCAAACACAAGCTATGCAATTTGTTAGAGATGCAAATGATGCATATGCAATGATATGAGGTGGTATCTTAGGTCAAAAATTGGGGTATGACAGATGCCCCTATTTAAGTTTCTTCAACCTGATACATGAAGATTGAAAATCTTCATTTTGATAGGGTGGAAGAGACTTAAATATCAGAAGACGCGAATTTTGGACCTAAGATACCAAAATTGCGGATGATGCAAGGATGTCTTTACCGAGGGGATATCAAGAACTGACTCCACTGGGGAGAAGAGATCGGGAAGGATACCTCAATCCGTTTTAGGAAGAGAATCCGTTTTCTTTCTTTTCGGGGAAGCAAGTGTAGGCTTCACCGGGGAATGATAGCTTTGTAAGAAAAGCTTACCTATCGACATTACCGACTATCAGCACAGGGATAGACTTGTTTAATAATGCGAAGGTGAAAGGTATGAAACTGTATTACCGACTATCAGCATGGTGATAGACTTGACAAGGTAAAAGAGTTTCAAAGGTTCGGTTAACATTATCGACTACCAGCATTGGGATAGACATGTTTAATAATATAACCAGAACAAAAGGTTACCGACTACCAGCCTTGTGATAGTGGTTTTGAAGACATGATCAATTATCAGCCAAGTGATAAAATGATCCTGGAGACTTTGCTAGGGAAATCACTGGTTATTCAGCCTTGTGAACAGTAATAAGGCCCTGATTGTCAAATGGTCTTCATGGTTGATTTCCTTGAGAGGAAAAATCTTTTGAAAGAGACATAAGCTGCTCTGATGACGAGGCTATTGCTTATTGTCTGTTTTTTCACGACTCTATTTGAGGAATCGGAGTTTTGAATCTCTGGTAAAGACAAGGTTCTAACCAAGAATGAATTGGAAAGAGACAGTCAAACAAGACTTTGTACCCATGAGGAATGAACTCAACTGGGGATTCTCTCCTTTGTTTTGAGAGGAGACACTAAAGCAACCTTCTTCCACGAGGAATGATCTCAGTGGGGAACTGGAGAAAGAAGATTTTATTTCTGCTTATGGGTGACAACCTACTTGGAGAGATGACACGCCCATACTTGTTTCTTTTTTCCCTTTATTTTATTTTTTGCTTCTTTTTTTTTTTTTTTGGAGGATAGATATATCCTAAACAAGCGATTATTGAAAAATGCAAGAATGCATAAATGATGCAAATATGTATGAATGATGAATGTCATGAATGTAGCATGCATACTGACAATACTGACAGACAATGAAGTATATACTGGAGAAGGACCGACGTCGCAATACAACCAGATACTTGGCAAATGTTCTTCAACACGGTGTAGATAACATAGGTGATGAATGGTGCTGCATGTTTTAAACTTCTCTGGGGAAGATGATGCATTTTTCCTTATTGAGATGGAAGAACCTTTTCACTGGAGATAGAAAATCTTCGTTACCGGGGATAAAAGACCTTCTTCAATGGGGATAGAAGAGCTTCTTCACTGGGGATAGAAGAGCTTCTTTACCTCGAGGGATAATTGCTTCAAGAATTCTTTTCTGGGACAAGAATACCGTTGTCTCAACAATTTTTCAGGGAGAATCCTTTTGTTCATCCTATGGAGACGACTGCTGATGTTCCTTCCGTTGTTCACAACTCAAAGGAAAATTTCGCTTTTATTTTGAAAAAGAAAAGTGAAGTAAATTCATTTAAAACTTATTATTTTTTTTCTTCTTTTTTTTTTCAAAAGTGAATAACACAATTAAAGCGTCATTTTGCAAGCTGAAAGAAATTAAAGATTGCAAACAAATGGGCACAAGGCTCAAATTTATTTAATAGGATGGTAATCAGCTAAAGGCGTGATTCCATAGAGTATTTACAAAAGTTGGAAATGGTAATTATGCGGAAAAGGCTACATTGAAAGCAATAACCACTATTCCCCCTTACAACTTTGAGTTCCAACTGTGCTTGTTGCTTCAGATTGGCGATGATTTGATTGAAGATCCTTTGATGAAGTATAGACTCTTCAGGTGACGAAGTATAGACTAATGCAGTTACTTTGTCATAAATCCCTAATTTTTGCCTAGATTGCCCTTTCAGGTTTTCAATCTACCAGGATGAATTTTTTCTGTTTATTGTCTCTAATTTTTGCCTGGACCGCCCTTTCGGGTTTTCAATCCACCGAGACGCCCATTTTTGCCTAAGTCGCCCTTTGCGGGTTTTCGACTTACCGAGCTGTTCTTTTGTATTTTTTTTAGACAAAGTATTTCTTGACTGCATCAGCATTCACAGGATGTGGGAGTTCATTACCATCCATGGTTGCAAGAGTCATGGCGCCGCCAGAAAATGTTCTTTTGACAACATACGGGCCTTCGTAATTAGGAGACCATTTGCCCCTAGAATCTGGTTGAAAAGACAAGATCTTCTTAAGCACGAGGTCACCTTCTCGAAATTCACGAGGTCGAACCTTTTTGTTGAAAGCTTGTTTCATCCTTGCTTGGTATAACTGTCCATGGCATAGAGCAGTCATACGTTTTTCTTCGATTAAGTTCAACTGATCGTATCTGCTTTGACACCATTCAGCCTCTGATAACTTAGTCTCCATGAGGACTCTCATTGACGGGATTTCAACTTCTACGGGGAGCACAGCTTCCATGCCGTATACTAGAGAAAAGGGAGTTGCCCCTGTTGAAGTACGCACTGAAGTACGGTACCCATGTAAAGCAAATGGCAGCATTTCATGCCAGTCTTTGTAAGTGACGACCATTTTCTGGACGATCTTCTTAATGTTCTTGTTGGCGGCTTCGACGGCGCCGTTCATTTTTGGTCTGTAAGGAGAAGAGTTATGATGCTCAATCTTGAATTCCTCACATAATTCTTTCATCATCTTGTTGTTCAAGTTTGAACCATTGTCAGTAATGATCTTGCTGGGAATACCATATCGGCAAATGATGTTATTCTTGATAAACCTCACCACCACTTGTCTTGTAACATTGGCGTAAGATGCTGCTTCGACCCATTTGGTGAAGT
This sequence comes from Vicia villosa, assembly GCF_029867415.1. NCBI lineage: Eukaryota > Viridiplantae > Streptophyta > Magnoliopsida > Fabales > Fabaceae > Vicia > Vicia villosa. Next base: position 20,747 of record NW_026705283.1, on the reverse strand, counting down.
AATCAATAGCTACCAAGATGAAACGATGACCGTTTGAGGCTTTCGGTTCGATCATTCCAATCATGTCGATACCCCACATGGAGAAAGGCCATGGAGATGAGAGAACGTTGAGTAGAGTCGGTGGCACATGGATCTTATCTGCGTAGATCTGGCACTTGTGACATCTCTTCACGTGTTTGTAACAATCAGATTCCATTGTCAACTAATAGTATCCTGCTCTTAAGATCTTTTTGGACATTGCATGCCCGTTTGAATGAGTTCCAAAGGACCCTTCATGTACTTCATGCATTAACATGTCTGCTTCGTGTCTATCCACGCATCTGAGCAAAACCATGTCGAAATTTCTTTTATATAGCACATCTCCGTTCAGGAAGAAACTGCCAGAAAGTCTCCTTAGAGTTTTCTTATCTTTGTTTGATGCCCCAAGTGGGTACTCTTGAGTCTGAAGGAAACGTTTGATGTCGTGGAACCACGGTTTATTATCGATGACTGCTTCGGTTGCAAACACATAAGCGGGCCTTTCAAGGCGCGTGATTCTGACTGTAGGCATATCATTCCAATGATTGACTTTGAACATGGAAGATAGAGTAGCCAAGGCGTCTGCCATTTGATTCTGATCTCGAGGTATATGATGCAAATCCACCTTGTTGAAGAAAGTCAAAAGACGTCTTGCATAATCTCTGTAAGGAATCAAGCCAGGGTGGTAAGTTTCCCATTTGTCTTTGATCTGGTTGATCACGAGGGCTGAATCTCCATATATGTCGAGGATCTTGATCCTTAAGTCAATGGCTTCTTCGAGACCCATGATACAAGCTTCATATTCTGCGATGTTGTTGGTACAATCAAATAGCAATCTGGCAGAGAACGGGATATGAGTACCCTTGGGAGTGATGATGATTGCCCCAATTCCATTGCCAAAAGCGTTTACTGCTCCATCGAAAATTAGGCCCCATCTTGATCCAGGCTCAGGACCTTCTTCAGGTAATGGTTCGTCACAATCTTTCATCTTCAAGTACAAGACATCTTCATCAGGAAAGTCAAACTTGAGAGATTGATATTCATTGATTGGTTGATGCGCCAAATGATCGGCGAGAATGCTTCCTTTGACCGCTTTTTGAGCACGGTATTCAATGTCATATTCGGATAACAGCATTTGCCACCGGGCAATCCTTCCTGTTAAGGCAGGCTTTTCAAAGACGTACTTGATCGGATCCATTTTGGAGATCAACCAAGTAGTATTGTTGATCATGTATTGGCGGAGACGTTTTGAAGCCCAAGCCAAAGCACAACACGTTTTTTCGAGCATGGAGTAACGAGACTCACAGTCTGTGAATTTCTTACTCAAGTAATAGATGGCATGCTCCTTCTTACCGGTTTCATCTTGTTGTCCAAGCATACAACCCATGGATTCTTCTAACACGGTAAGGTACATGATTAGTGGTCTTCCTTCAACTGGAGGAATCAATATTGGTGGTTCTAACAGGTATTCCTTGATACTGTCAAACGCTTTCTGGCAATCTTCAGTCCATACAACCCCTTGATCTTTGCGGAGAAGCTTGAAAATCGGCCCACAAGTAGCAGTCATTTGAGAGATGAATCTGGAGATATAGTTCAATCGTCCAAGAAATCCTCTTACTTGCTTTTCAGTTTTTGGTGCAGGCATCTCTTGAATAGCTCTGACTTTGTCGGGATCTACTTCGATACCTCTTTGGCTGACAATGAAACCCAAGAGTTTTCCAGATCTAACCCCAAAAGTACATTTGTTAGGATTCAAGCGAAGCTGATATTTCCTTAACCGTTGAAACAACTTCAAAAGGTATTCAATATGTTCTTCTTCTGTGCTAGACTTGGCTATCATGTCGTCCACATAAACTTCAATTTCTTTATGCATCATGTCATGAAAGAGAGTAGTCATTGCCCTTTGGTAAGTTGCGCCGGCATTCTTTAATCCAAACGGCATCACTTTGTAGCAAAAGGTACCCCATGGGGTGATGAAAGATGTCTTCTCCATGTCTTCAGGAGCCATCTTGATCTGATTATAACCGGAGAACCCGTCCATGAAGGAAAAGACGTTGAACTTAGCGGTGTTATCAACCAACATGTCAATATGTGGTAATGGAAAGTCATCTTTTGGACTGGCCTTGTTCAAGTCACGGTAGTCAACACACATTCTGACTTTGCCATCTTTTTTTGGAACTGGCACTATGTTAGCCAACCATTGAGGATACTCAGAGGTGACAAGAAAACCTGCGTCGAGTTGCTTTTGAACTTCCACTTTGATCTTGTTAGCCATATCAGGGTGAGTCCTTCGCAATTTCTGCTTAACTGGCGGACATTCTGGCTTCAATGGCAAGTAATGCTGAACAATATTGGTATCCAACCCAGGCATGTCTTGGTAGGACCAGGCAAACACGTCAACATATTCTTTGAGAAGGTCTGTCAACTTACTCTTGATATTAGTATCAAGCAGCGATCCAATGGTCACTTCTTTTTTGTCTTCTTCAGAACCCAAGTTGATCTTTTCTAAAGGCTCCTTGTGAGGCAGAATGGCTTTTTCCTCGTGCTTAAGTAATCGAGAGATCTCGTCCGGGATCTCCTCTTCTTCCTCTTCTTCGGCTTCGAACACAGGAAACTCAAAGTTGGGAGAGGGCATAGGGTTATTGCATTCAATGGGTTTATCAATAGTTAATCTGCACATGTGATTTATATTTATTTCAGAAAATTTATGAATGCAGGAGTGTATGCAGATTTTTTTTGAAAAAGTTTTTTTTTTTTATTATTTTGGTTTTTTAGGATTACCATTTCCAGAAAAAAGCAAAAAAATAAAACATATAATGTAGGGAATTCAAAATGACACTTTATTTATGATTCATTTTTGAAACAAAGCCCTAAACACAAACTCATTTGTCTTGGGCAGGACAAAGAGGGAAACTTTTAAAACAAAGCCCTATACACAAAGTTATTTGGGCGGAACATTTAAAAGCAAAGCCCTATAAAACATCTCTCTGCTTTGGGCAAGGCAGGAGGTCAAAATAACAGCGAGGTGATTACTTTGAGCGGCGAACAACATTCGGAACGTCGACAGCCTTCCAGTAGCAACGAACTCCTCTGTGTATTATGTATTCAGGAAAGTTCTCCCCAGAATTATCTTCAGTATTGACATTGACCGCTGGTCGAGCAGGATTTGAAGGTCCTGGTTTGTCACTCTTGTTCTTTGTAGAGTTGAAACGGTCTTCTTCTTGAAGAGCATAAGACGAGTCACAATCTTCAGAATTTTCAGGATGTATTTCCCAGTCTTCAGGATGAAGAGACTCATTGTCAGCGACACTTTCCGAGTCAGTTGCGGGACCATCTTCCCCTTCATCTTCAAAAATGGCATTTATGTGATAATAACCACCTTCAGGATTATAAATCTTGGCGGATGCATTGAAGCTGAAACCTTCAGTAATTTCAGGCTGCTGAGAAAATTGACAGGGCTGATAAGCCTCTTCTGGTTGACTATGATATTCAAAGGAATCTCCCCATCCAGTTGGTTGGATATCTTCAATCGCAATCTTGTAACTTTCAGGCGCAGTATATTTCACCATATAATCAAATTTTCCACTTGGTTGTCCCAAGGTGTCCCAGATTTCTGCAGGAACAGGCTCAGTTTCTTTGCCTTTGGGTTTCTCCGAAGGAGGATATGGTTCTTCCTGAGATATGTATCCCGAGTCATTGAGATAACATTTCCATTCTTCTTCAGGATCAGGTAGACCTTCTTCGATGCATTCTTCGATAAGGACATTGACCTCTTGAGGAATTGGATTGAGGAACCCTCCACTAATGAATGTTTCTTTGATCGGACGAAGGGTTTCATCTTTCTTGGTGCAGTTTGAGAATGTTGGTGAACATCCGAGACCTGCTCTAGTTTCATTCTTGGTAGGGATCACAACTTGCCCCCAGCCAGTGGTAGTTCCATCTTTCACTACTTTTACGGCCTCTTTGTAAGAAGAGATTGATGCTTTCTTTTTGGAGGATTCGTCTTCTAAAGAGAGACCTTGGAACTGTGTTCCTTCCACATCATCAGCACTAATGAAAGAGAAATTGGATAAATGGCTTACCATCAAGGCTTGTTCTCCACTTATTGTTACCAATTTTCCATTTGTTACAAATTTTAACTTCTGATGGAGCGTAGAAGTCACTGCCCCTGCTTCATGGATCCATGGTCGTCCTAACAGACAACTATAAGCAGCTTGAATGTCCATGACCTGGAAGGTGATTTGAAATGTATGTGGACCAATTGTCATGGGAAGGTTGACTTCGCCGATAACAGATTTTCGCGATCCATCAAATGCTTTGACTACCACACCACTGAATTTCATAGGCATTCCTTGGTAAGACAAGCGAGCAAGAGTTGTCTTTGGCATCACATTCAAGGAAGATCCGGTGTCTACCAACACATTGGACAAAGAGTCTGACTGACAGTTCATAGAAATGTGCAAAGCAAGATTGTGATTTCTGCCCTCCTCGGGGAGTTCTTCATCACAGAAGCTTAAATTGTTACAAGCTGTTATGTTGGCTATTATCCCATCAAAGTGATCAACAGTCACATCATGATCGACAAAAGCTTGATCCAAGACCTTCATCAGAGCTTCCCTGTGGGCTTCTGAGTTTAAAAGCAATGAAAGTATCGAGATCTTCGAAGGAGTCTGCATAAGCTGATCCACAATCTTATATTCACTTCTTTTGATAAGTTTCAAAATTTCATCAAAGTCAGGATTGACATTGGTTCCACTGGATTGACCAACACCAGTGTTTGTATTACTGACAGGAATTTCTACAGGATTCCCTACCGGTGTATCAACAGGATTTTGTCCGGTAGCAGGAGCAACAGGCTGCTTTGGAGGTAGTGGAGTATACACACGTCCACTTCTTGTTACTCGACTTACATCAGCGATATTTTCAACAGAGGAAAGAGTAGGTAAAGGAACTTCTTGTCCATCCTTTATCATTGTGGCGTTGTAGTTGTATGGAACTGCCTTGTCAGAGTTATAAGGAACAGGTCCAGGTAGACAAATAATCAAAGGAGCAACAGGAACCTTCGGCTTGTTGTAAGTAACTTCCATGCGCTCAGGCATGTTGAAATGAGGAACGATGACGTTAACTGTAGGCATTTCCGAGTTGATATCTGAGACTAAAAGCTCATGCGGATAACATCCTATCATGTTAACTTCATTTTCATCCCTATTTCTGTAGATCTCAATAGTACCATTATCTAGCAAAACTTGGAGATCTCTTCTCACAATCGAACACCCGTGAGGATCCACACAACATATTCTACAGGAACCGTATTGATGCTGGCGAAAATTCTGCCCCCGACAAAGAGTGGCGTGCATTTGTACCAAATCTGCTCTTGAGAAGTTGATATTATAGACTCGGTACGGACCAGGACATCCATACACCATGTTTACAACATGCCCTCCATGATTGGGCAGCGGATTTGCTTGCACATTAGGATTCAAATTTCTGAAAGAGAGAAGATTAGACCTAACCAACCTCTGAACTTCATGTTTCAAAGCTATGCAATGCTCAAGATCATGGCCAGGTGCTCCTTGATGATAAGGGCATGAGACCTCAGCTTTGTACCACCATGGGAGTTTCTCAGGTACTGGTGGTGGTGCTTTAGTTTGAACAAGACCTCTTTCAATCAAAGCAGGGTACAATTCTGTGTACGTCATTGGAATCGGATCGAACTGTGGAGCTCTTTGTACACGATTCTGATTATTGTTAAACTGCTGAACCTGTGGTCGAGGCTGTTGTTGTTGAAACTGTGGGGTGAATCCCGGATTCGGTGTTGTGTTAACGACTGGTGTGATAGAAGCAACCTGTCGCTGACGATTGACATTTCCTCTTGGCCTCCCTTGGGATACCATGTCAACACTTTGTTCTTTCTTCTTTGGGAAACCACTTCCGAACTTTTTGGTTCCGCTGGAAGATCCACCTTCTTTAGTTAGACGTCCAGTTCGGACTCCTTCTTCTAGACGCATCCCCATGTTTACCATTTCGGTGAAATCACTTGGAGCACTAGCAATCATGCGTTCATAATAAAACGGACTGAGAGTATTCAAGAAGATCTTTGTCATCTCTTTCTCTTTTAACGGTGGAATAATCTGAGCAGCAGTTTCTCTCCATCGTTGGGCATACTCTTTGAAAGCTTCATGGTCTTTCTGAGCCATGGATCGAAGCTGATCTCTGTCTGGAGCCATATCCGAGTTATACTTGTACTGTCGGACAAAGGCCTCACCTAGGTCATTGAATGTTCGAATATTAGTGCTATCCAAGCCTGTGTACCACTTCAGTGCGGCACCAGTCAAACTGTCTTGAAAGTAATGGATAAGCAACTGATGATTATCTGCATAAGTAGACATCTTTCTGGCGTACATCACAAGATGACTTTGTGGACAAGAACTACCTTTGTACTTCTCAAAGTCAGGGACCTTGAATTTAGCAGGTATTTGTACACTGGGAACCAAACATAGCTCTTGGGCATTCTTTCCAAACAAATCTTTTCCACGGATAGCTTTAACTTCTAACTGCATCTTGTTAAACTGCTCTTGGAGATCTCCCACAAGATTTCGCTGATTTGTGCTATCACCCTGATCATGATAAATCTCATTGTCTCCGTAAGGAACAGTGTGAACCATAGGAGTCGGAACCGTCATAGTGGGTTGAGAAAGTGCCATAGTGACTTGAGAAAAAGTTACCCCCTGATTTGGAGTGAACTCTGAACTTTGTGCAGCAGGCGCTTCAGTTGTGGATGTTTGAACCCCAGAGAAATTATGACGGAAACCTGTACCAAAGCTGAAAGGCGGGCCCCAACCTTCTGGCATGGAGAAAGATGGAATACCGAATGCAACTGTAAAAACTGGAGTAGTGACTTCAGATGTTACTGTTGCTTGACTGTTGGGTGGCGGCGGCTGATTCTGTGCGGCCATTAAGGAGTCAACCAGAGTGGTGAGACTTTCCAACTTTTCCTGAAGGGTGGTCACCGTACCACGAAGCTCAATATTCTCTTGTTCAGAGTGTTCCATTACTCTTCTTCTGCTTGAACGAGTATTGTATCTGTGATCTGATTGCGAGCGCGGTCGAGAAACTTTGAGACGCGACAGCTTGACGATCTAATGGAGAAAGATCCAAAAGATGAGACTCTATACAACAGACTCGATATGCAGAATGATGTATGCAAAAAGAAATTTATGATTTTTCCAAATATTTTAAAGATTATTTCCTTGCAAACATTTGAACACAAACAAATCTTTTATTCATTTTTTTTATTGCAATAATGGGAAATGTTACAACATTGGAGCGTAGCTCCTTCAAAAGCAAATGATAAATAAAAAAAAAGCTAAACAAATCCTAAGCATCTTCATCAGACGAAGAACCAAATGCATTGTGCAGCTTGAGCTTCATGATTTCTTTCCCATATTAAGCTTTCAACTCGGCCTTTTCAGTCCTCAGCTTGTCAATCACATTCTTCCAGTCGTCAGGAGTTGGAGCGTTGCTTGTTGAGCCTTCAAGATTCTTCTTGCTTTCTTTGATGTATCTTTTGATTGCAGCGTCTTTCTGACGAATCTTCTCATCTTTGCTCATGAGCCATCCATCTTGACGGTAAAGAGTTTCTTCGTGATCTTTCACTCTTTTCTTCAACTTTCTATTTTCCACCTCAGTGCTACGAAACTTTTCTTCCCAAGCATCTTTTCCTGTCCTCATCTTGGCTAAAGTGTCTTGGTATTCCTCCATAGTGGGAATGTTGGGTCGTTGAGACACTGCAGGAAACATGGGTTTTTCATAAGTATAAGGCATTTGAAACTCCTTTGCTCTTTTCTTTACCCAGCAGGTGTAGGCGTCCATGGCAATGCAATTTCTTTCCTCACCTTTTTCTTTCCATCGGACGTCGTACCAAGCTCTCACCATTCTCGCTTTCAACTTTTTAGGATTATCCCCTTCTCGGTAGAAGTAACCTTCCACTGAGGGACCAGCAGGTTTAACTGAATTTGCATACCCGAGTTGTCGTCGGGCTAGGACCGGATTGTAGTTAATTCCTCCTTGTGTACCAATGAGGGGTACGTTGGCGAACTCTCCACAACTTTCAATGGTTTCTGTACCACAGCGAGCCAAGGTATACCAACGAATATCATTATTAGTAAGAGACATAAGTCTTCGAGGCCAACGCAAACCTTCTCGGTTTTCCGTGAAAATAGGAGACTCAGGTAAGTGTGAAACAATCCATTTGAACAACAAAGGTGCACAACATACAATAATTCCACCGCCTTGGCGATTCCTATGATGGACAGAGAAATACATGTCACCAAGCAAAGTCGGAACAGGATTTCCAATCAGAAAGATCTTTATGGCATTGATATCAACGAAGTTATCGACATTGGGAAACAGAACCAACCCATAGATGAGCAAGGCTAGTACAGCTTCAAAAGCTATCATGCTACCAGTTTCAATGAAATCAAAGGCTTTCTTTATTAGGAAGTGTGAAGTCAAACCCGGGAGGTTTCCTTTGGTAGTCCAATTACTCTCTACTTCAGACTTTTTCATGTGGATACTTGCTGCAATGACGTGTGACTTAGGAATGGCTTCCAAACCATTGAAGGGTATTTTGTCAGACACGGGAATACCCAAAAGATTAGCATATTCTTCCAAGGTCGGTACCAACTGGTAGTCTGGAAAGGTAAAACAACGGTAGACGGGATCATAGAACTGAACCAGAGTTTTGAGAAGTCCTTCATCAACATGAGTGTTCAGGATAGGCAAAAGCTTTCCATAACTTTTCCTAAAATTAGAAGGATCTTGTACAGAAGATGCTAACTCTATCAGTCTTTCTACATCAGGCGTTTTGAAACCGTACTTTTTGGTATACCTTTTTTCCATAACTTAATCCTATAATGTTTGCAAAGAAAATTCTCTAAATTTTTTTTGGAAAAATCATGTTTTTTTATGGAAAAAGATGGGTTTTTTAATGAATGTATGAATGCATGGATGCGTGGATGCCACATATTCAAACATGGTGAAACAAACATGGTAACGCAAACAGGGTAACGCGAACATGGTAACGCATACATGGTAACACAAACATGGTAACACAAACATGGTAACGCATAGGTTCAAAGGTCCAAAGTCACGAGCATGAGGTCAGAGAACCAAAAATGGGATAGATCTAGTTAATCACCTGCATGACATGTTCTACTGATACGTCAGAGTCTACATTTTTCTTTCGGATATTACCGGCCTTCCACAATTAAACTCATGAGCCAGTAATATTCTCAAGAAAAACTCGTCTGAGTGTGGTTCTCCGCATGACAACTAATCCAAGTCTTCACCTGAATAGTTTCTGCACCACAACCTAATAAGGCCAGGATGGGTTGGGGTTCTACGGTCTCTCAGCTTCTACAGTTCAATGAAAGTAATAATGTCTTCGCTACGAAACATGCTAAACATATATTACCAACAAGGAACCTCCACTGAGCGGAAGGATTCTCACGTGCGCCTGCACATGACTATACCCTCCACCTAATTTCTTATGTGTACTTAATCCGGGTTAGGATTTGTCCATAATGTATCACTTGTAACAGAACCACACAAGTAACAGAACAAGAACCACACATATAACAAAAATGAAATGAAAAATAAAGCAAATAGAATTAACCCTTCCTTTGGAAACAATAAAAAGATGGTCCCCAGTGAAGTCGCCATTTTTCTGTCGCGGGCGAAAAACCGTTTTGTTCCTCTTTTTTTGTGGGATGAGACACCTGATGCCTTCTTTGGGCTCGAGTGCTCATAAAAAATGATTTTTCTTTTGTTTCGACCAAACTTTTTATTATTTCCAAAGGAGGAAAAGGGAAAAAGCTGCAATAACCTAAAAGTGGGGGGAGAGATCTTTGGGTAAGAGGGTTGGTTATACGAAGGGAAGGTATTAGCACCCAACGTATCTATAGTACTCTATAGGTTTCTTTGCTTTGTTTTTCATTCCATATTGTTGAGAGGTTCTGGTGAAATAGGTGGGACCTAAGGTGTTTGTTTGATTATGCTCGCAAAGATCATCGCGATCCTCTGCATACATATCCCTTAGAGGGAATCAGAGCATCTGTAGCTCGGGGTCTACGGGTGCTAAGGTTTGAATGGTTTTTTTTTGTTTTGTTTTGCTCGCCAAGGATCGACCTTGTGCCTACGTATTCTCAAAGGGATGTTGAGAAAGTCAGAGCAATCGTAGTTCCCACTTATGCTAGTGGAAGCAAAGGAAAATAGACAAATGTCGTCTAAATGCTAGATGTATCTAATCTATATCATCACATACATCCGTTTGATTTTTTTTGTTTGTTTAGCCAGCCTTGTGGCAAAAACTTTCAATGAAGTCAGCCTTGTGACAAAAAGTTTTGATTAATCAGCCAGCCTCGTGGCAAAAGTTTCAATGAAGTCAGCCTTGTGACAAAAACTTTGATTAATCAACCAGTACGGTGGCAAAACGGTTTGATTGATTAGCCAGCCTTGTGGCAAAAAGAAGTTTGATTGATTAGCCAGCCTTGTGGCAAAAAGTTTGATTTTGATTGATTGATTGTTTGTGATGATATAGAAGAGATACTCCTAGGGTATTTGATTTGGATATTGGGGGATGCTTATAAGAAGCCCGTGGGTCCTTGTACGAAGCCCAAAAGGAGGCTATCCGAGGGTCCTTGCATTGTAAGCCCAAGAGGAGGCTATGGGAGGGACAATCCAGGGTCCTTGCATTGTAAGCCCAAGAGGAGGCTATGGGAGGGTCACTCGTTTGTACAAAGCCCAAGGGGAGGCATGGTATAGTTGGTTTGAGCTCTTAGAGCGATTTCACCGGGAAACCATACTCTATGTCCTAACCTAAACTAGGGAGATTCTTTGCACGAAGCCCAATAGGAGGCTATGGGGAACCTAGTGTTGTACTAAGTTGAACAAGCACACATATCACACATATGAACAAACATGAACAAGTATGAACAAATATGAACAGTTATACATATATGACAAAGTGTGTGTATATAATGGAGTTTATGAAGGAAATATACCTGTAAGCATGATCCATTTGTATACACAGGGGCTCGGGACTCACACTCGGGGAGAAGTCCACTTGAGTTTATTCAACAGCTATGTAAACAGGTATTCACAAAAGGCTTGGGACTTATACCTACATGGAGGCCCATGGTATTTTTGGGAAGATTTAAAGAAAACCTTCATTTTTGGTTTGTTATTCAAAGTTAAAAAACACATTGAGATATGTACAAAAAGCGTACAATGAAATACCTAATTTCATGTACTTGAGTGGGTATGTACAAAAGGGCTTGGGGCTTATACCTACATGGAGGCCCATGGTATATTGAAAAGTTTTGTTTCTTTGAAGTTTTGTTGTTTTGAAAAATGATTTGAAAATTATTTGAAAGGTTCTGTTTTTTTGAAGAAGTTTTATTGTTTTGAAAACTGTACAAAAAGAAAAGAAATGGGACTTACACTCTCTAATATTCGAGAGGCCCCACATCATTTTGAAAATCAATTGATCAAAAAAGATTTAATCAAAAAGAAGTGGTTTATCATTTTGAAAAAGAATCGCGATCGCTCGTCTTAAAACGGTTTGAATTTGACAAAAGTCAACTTAATTAAGTTAAAACAAGTTTTAATGCTTAATTAAGACCTTAAGTGATTAGGGTTTGATCAAAAAAATATTTACAAGTGATTAGGTTAAAAATTAAATGAAAAAACAATATTTAAAGTGATTAAAAACACTTAAAAATGTATCATTTTAAACCTAATTAAAAACATATTAAATAAATCTTTTTTTGTGATTTTTTTTTGATATTCATAAAATATGTGTTAAATAAAGAGTGTATAAAAAATGAATGAAAAATGAATTAATTTGATGTGTTAATTAATTAATTGAAGTTGTAAAAGAAAATGAAAGAAAATAGTGTTAAAAAAGAGGGTTTGGTCTCACAAGGGTTTGAACCCACGACCTGGAGGTTACCAACCAAAACGCTTGCCAACTGAGCTGCGCGCGCAGCTTGTAAATAACACGCTTCCATTTAATTATATTTTAAAACGAACCATTTGAATTTCTGAACAAAAAATGGCGCCAAGAACACATCCCTAACTTGATTTTGAATTTTCTGAAAACTGAGTTGTTTTGATCAATCAAAGGGTCTATCTCACTCGGTTTTTCACGAGGAACATGATGGTGCCCTCATAATTCATTTATTTTCACTCTAAGGGGGTCAATTTTGTGATGAACACGAAGAACCCTAAAACTGAAATTCAATGTGAAATCGTGTATGATCATGATATGATGCAATTGATTGAGGGTTATTATTCAGTGATGGTGCAGAAACAAGATGGTAACTCAGTTTTTCATTTATGATGCATGTATGATAGAGTTTGAAGTTCATGAGCACTTACCTCAAAAACGACCAAGCTGGAGATTGAATTTTGCAAAGGAGGTGTTCCAGTTGTTGTTTCTTGATCTGGACAGCATCAATGGACCTTATGGAACATGTTTGAATGCTTGGAACAGTTTGAATTCACTTGAGCAAGGCCATGGAACCCGATCTGCAGATGCTTTAAGAGTGAATCGAATTTGAAGATGGAGGCGTTTCAGATTGCTGGTGAGTGTTTGGATCATTCATATGAAGTATATGGATGGTGTTAGAAGTGTTGGTTTGGACAGATATAGCTTGGTATGGATTTTGGCATGATAAGGTTCAATATATGCAATTATGGAAGTGAGGTAGTGATTCTGAGATTTGAGGTGTTTTTGGGTGCATGAGTGATTCAAACACATCCCATATGATGTTTATGGTTTGCTAGAATCATCACTTTGGCCATAGCTTCAAGGATTTGGAGGTTGGGATTTCTACCTCACTTTGAAACATGAAACTTGCAATTCAAGAAAGAAAGAGAAAACCTATGCTTTGTGAGGTTTTGGTGTGATTTTGAATGAGGTAATGACCTCTATTTATAGGCCAAAGAGTCTGAACTCAGAGCTTTGCAACTTGCTTCAAGAAGTGATGATTTGGCTTAAGGGATAGAAAGGAACCTTTCACATTTAATGCAATGGTTAAAAGTAACTAAACCATGGTTATTTTGGCCAAGCTTCTTATCTCTTTCCTATCTGATCTTAAACCAGAAAATATCATTCAATCATTGCTTTGGTGTGTCATTACTTGCATTATTTGGCAAATTGGTTCATAACTTTGCAAAAATGGCTTGAAATTTCAAGTGAAATGGTCACTAATGTCAAAATTCAAAACCATAGCTACACTCCATATTTTTTCATGCTCTTGGACATTTTGGAAAGCTCATGTTACACACTTCAAAACCCTGGTTGAAAGTTTCTTCAAGATCCTTAAGGAAGTGGGTGAAAAAGATCCATGAACTTTGAAGAAAATGAAGTTTTAAGTGAAGTTTTCAAAAGATACCAACTTTGAAGCTCCATATCTCTTAAATGGTTGATCTTTTGAAAAAAAATTATATGTGACAAAGTTGTTTATTGGATCAAAATCTACAACTTTCATGTTGGAAGTTTTTTTCAGTTTGTAGGTGAAATTTTGAGAAATTCCCTTTCAAAGTTTGGAAAAAACCATGAAAAACACTTAGAAAAATTTTTCTAAGTATGAAAGTCAAACTTTGACTTTTTGATTCTTGATTGATTTTCTTGATTTTTCTTGATCAAATGACTTCATATATCATATATTGATGATTCAAAACTTCAAAAGTCATGGTTGACCAAAATTCCCCAAAAGTCAATGGTGATCTTGTACAGTTGACTTTTTCAGACGAATCGCGTTTCTGGAGATTTCAAATGAAACAGGCTACCCTCATCAAATGAATGGTATGAATGGATCATATTGAGGTATTGGAGGATATTTAATCATAGCTTGAGTTGTGGCACCATGTCCTGATTAAAAAGTCAGTTGTTCAGTGAATTAGGTCAAAAACCCTAATTGTCGACCTGATGAAATTGATGACTGTGGATCTTGAATTGAGACACAATCTTCATTGGATATTGTCATAGGGATTATTTGAAGATGATTGAAACCTTTGATTGACTTCCTGGGGGTTTTTAGGGTTTCCCAAATGTGATCCCTGATTTCAGTCCTTGATAGTTCAAAACCCTGATCTGAGGATTTGTCTGATCAATCTTTGTGTAGGAGATGTTATGAGCCAATGGATTAGGTCAAAATGATGTACTTGGGGTCTTGAGGTCATGTCCCAAGTCATTAGATCAAATTCTGAGCAAAAGTCAGGAGTATGCTATCTTCAGGCAAAACCCTAATTCAGTCGATTCAAAGCTGTTGAGCTTGTTGAAGTGAATCTCTGAGGACCAAATGTTGATTGTTGATGAAGATGGTTCTTTTGAGATGAAGGGAGAACAAAACCCTAATTGATTGTTACTTGTACTGATGAGTGACTTCTTGATTAAACCCTGCTGAGTCACAAGTAGCAAACACAAGCTATGCAATTTGTTAGAGATGCAAATGATGCATATGCAATGATATGAGGTGGTATCTTAGGTCAAAAATTGGGGTATGACACTCTCCAGATCAACAAGCTGAATCCATGGTTATCTGGGAGGCTTTCCTGACGCCTAAACTGTTGTACCATCGACTACGGTCCCCAAAGAGTCATTGTTGTCTTCTTTGTTATCAACCTAATCTCGTATCAAGACAATTTGGGCTGGTTCAACTCAAGCCTAAATGTATGTACGACAAGAGAAATCACATGTGTTTGCACACTATGCACTCGTCTGAAGAAGATTATGAGTCTAAAATCTCCAAATATGTTGGCATCACGACCCTCTCTGCCATTTCCTTCGAACCTGCTTTCTATTCCACTATAGATTTCCATCAGTGGTGGACAGAATATTATAACAAGAAAATCTTCGACGCTGATAGTCTTTCGCAAGAACTAACTGAAGCTTTTGCTGATGTGCAGGCGAACTTCAAAAAAGGTACTTCAACTCATATTAAAGAAATTCAAGCTTTTCAAAAGTTCTTTGAAACTATCTATAGGCCTGATGATCTTAGTCGGACCGTTCGTGAAGCTGCGGTTACTTTGCGTGAAATTTTTTCCAACAAACTAGATAAGCTGAAATTGCCCACGTATGTTCGACCTGAACAACGTTATGAAGTGGCTTTCAAGATCTATCCTCTAAAATTCCCTCCATTACCTAGTGCTGACTTTGGTGTGGCTTTAAGCCCTCCTTTTCTAGACTGGTTTGTGTGTGGGAATGTCCCTAAAATCCTTTGCAAACAATCCAAAAAACACGCTGAACGAGTGGTTCCGACTAAGCATACCTTGGATAATTTCAAAGGACATCTTCGTATAGGCCTTGAGCACGTTCATGTTTTGACTCCAATACCTGAAGGTTGGGGCTTGGATAATCTTTCGATTAAAATTCTTTCTTCGTCTGTGTACTGACTTTTGTTGTTGTTCACAGCTCAAGGTCGAAAGAAAGTTATCAAGGAGGCGGCTGCACAAAAGGATGTTGAAGCTTCGAGAAGCAACAAGGCAAGTGGGGATGATTCTGTCACCACTGGCAAGAAACCAACGATATATATTCTTGCACTTTAACTTGTACTTTTTATTCTGAACGTTACTCAAGTTCTTCATGATAAATATTTCCAGAGTTCGAAACCCCCACAAACTCCCAAGCGGAAATCTTCAACTACTAGTGCTGTCAACGCTTCAGATGATAAAGATAGATCTCCCCCTCATACCAGACAAGCTGCGAAGAAAAGACAGATGGCCGCCATTTCTTCAGCTAAGGGAAGAGGATCTGGGACTTTAAAGCCCACCTCATCAAGTGACAAAGAGCTCTCTGACGAACAACTTTTGAAGACCACTGGTACCGCCCCAGTTGTCGAAAGTCATAATTCGAGCCCAGATAATGTCCCACCCAAGGTACGAATCTTGGATTCTAACAATCCATTATGCTTAACTTTTCATGCTAAGTTTATATTTTACCTTGCATTTGTAGGACGATGCAGGCACAACTACTTCTGATTTCAAAGCTTCTGATCTCAACCTTGACCTTGATAATCCCCAAGGTATATCTTTACACGCCTTGAATCTATCAATAATTTCTTCGTAGTTTTTATCTTAATGTATCTTCATTTTGTAACAGGTGTTCCTCAACAAAAATCTCCCATCCTTTCTCCAGTTCTCGAGGATGATGAACCTAACACCAAAGCTCCTTCCCCTTAGCCCACTGAAGATACTCGTTCGAATGATGCATCCCCCGTTATCAATCAAGACGAAGATATGGAGGATATTCCTCAACACTCTAACACTGGTGAGGTCTCTGAGCAATCTACTAGGAGTGAGGATACTAACCTTGGGAATGAAACTATGGACGAAGTCTCTAGTTTACATAAATCAGGCAATATTGAAGCTTCGACCTTTGGTACTATTGTCGCTCCTGCAACCACTTCGAACAAGACTTCTTCTGAACTCACTCCAGCAGAGTTAAAGCAACTCAAGAATACCGATCATGTACGCTTTCTCAAAGCCATGATGAGTTCCAAAAGCGTTTCGTCCATCATGGTTGAAGCTTCCTCGAGCGTCTTGGTGGAAAGTGGCACGGGACTCGATGCTCCAAACCTTCTTCACCAGATAAAGGAGAAGTTATTTGAGACTGACCTTATTGAAGTTCTGAGGAAAGATTCCACCAGCTGCTTTGGACTATAAAATCTCCTAAATAAGGTGGATCTACTCCAAGTTTCGGACGCAGCTTCGCAAGTGATTGTTTCATTGAGTTCTCTACTTGATCAGCTTCAAGCTGACAACCTTCGAAAGCAAGAAGTTGATCAAAAACTCAACACGAAAGTTGCTACACATAGTTCTTCGTGGAAAGCTGCTAACGAATCAACTGCCAAAGTTGGTGCCCTCAAGCTTGAGCATGCGAAGCGCCAAAAAGAGTATGAAACTTGTGGGGCGAATATCAAATCTTGGGAAAAAGAAATTGAACGCCTCCAAGAGAAAGTGAAAGCTACTAAGTCTCGCCAGGAAGAGATCAAGCAATCCAAGCAAAAAGAATTGGATGAAGTGGTGCAAGCGGGGATTCAACACATCGAAACGGCACAAAAATTGGTGCCAGAGATCAAAGAGTTGAAGAAGCAACAGGCCACAATCGAACGCCGCTTGTCATTATGGGCCTCTCAATATTCCACAATGAAAAACAATCTTCCTGAAGACTTTGATTAATTATGATAGTCTTTGTAATGCCTTTTCGTTTTTCATTTGTCCTTCTTTTTGTAATAGAACTGGCTAATGAATATATATGTATTATTTGTTTTTTTGACTATACATATATTCTGCCATGCGATGTCACAAATGACATTTTTTAACAATTTAATTGTCAAAACCTACTCTTTCAATCATCATAATGACCTCGATAGCTTATGCGCGTGACATGATTACTCTTCACAGCCATTTAGTTTTTGACTTGACGTTTCCACTCTACTAGCCGTAACAGTCAGTTAATCATGACCTCACTTTTTCCAAAACGTCTAATTAAGACGTGCGTGTATCAGTTTCTATCATGATTACACTTCAACTTCCAAGACTAGAAACGGCGAACTCCATATCTTCCCTCGGGGATCCCACACGCGGTTCAATCAGATTTCAAAGCGTAACCACTCTTCAAGACAAACACCTCCTATATAAACCTTACCATTTCTATCATTTCTTCATCCTCTTCCACATTTTTCATCAAGGTTTCCTCTTTCTTATATCTCTCTTTTGCAACGATGACCTCTAACTTATAACAACATTATCTATGCCATCCAGAAAGAATTTAAACCTTCTGCTGAAGAGTTCCACCAAAATGGAATTGATCTTGATGAACTATTTGCCACCCAGAACTTAAAGGTTTATCTCAGAATCTTAGAAGGGCTTGTCTACCCGAACATGCTGGCTGATTTCTGGATGTTTGCATCAATCCAAATGGACTCAGAGGGGAAAACCACCATCGTTTCCCGAGTCTATGGGTCTCGCATTATCATTTCTCCAACACTTATTTCTGAAGTGATGAGATGTGATAACTCTGGTATTGTTTGTGACGACTCTTTTGCTAAGAGTACCTCTGATGTTTTAGCGAGTATTTTCGCTAATGATCCTTTCAACGCACTCCTATGCAGAATCTGGCATCAACTTCTAGTGGGTAACTTTCGCCCACGAAAGGAAGATCAGGAAAGCATTATGGTGTGGGACCTGGAGTTTATGCTCTGTGCTCTCCAGAAAAGGAAGATCAACATTCCACTGATGATCTTCAAACATCTCACCAAAGCAGTTGCCATTTCTCGCCAAGGCAAACCCTCTTGTCTTCCTTATGGAAGACTGCTATCTCATATGTTTGTGTCATACCCCAAAATTTTCCCTCCTATATTCAATCAAAGGTTCCTCATTTCATCCATTCTCTCCTAATCGAGGGTCTCAAAACTAGGGTTTGCAGTTTATCAAAGGAATTTGAATTTCTAAGGTCTCAAATGGATCCAAAGGTGTCTCACATATGTCAAAGCATATCCATGTCAAAATTCAAGCTTCTATTCCAAGGATTACTCGCTCAATGGCTCAGATGACCAATAATCGACTATGTTGACCTAAAAGTCAACTATAGTCAAGATACAGTCAAACTTCAAGGTTTTTGGTCAACATCAATTATGTGAGGTTATATCCATCATTTGATCAAAGTTTGATCATGATCCATTAATGAAAACTCAGAAATGAACAAATTCAAATGATTCAAATTAGGGTTTTTATAGGAGAAAGTCAACTCAACTTTGACTGGGCATAACTCTCTCATACTTTATCAGAAATTCCTCACTCAAAGCCTATTCTGAAGGAAATTGGATTCTCTACAACTTTGTCTCTCAAAAGCCAAGGCCATAAATGCTTCATTCAAGAGATATGGTCCAAGAGATTATAGGTCCTCCAAAAAGTCAATAAAATATACCTTTTGGGTCAAAGCTCATAACTTGAGCATGGAAACTCCAATTGAGATAAAACCAAAGACATAATTTAGAGGACTCTCTAAGCTTTCTAAATTGATCAAGAACACCCCCATAGGGTTAAAATTGAGAGAAATACGCATGGTTAAAGATAAGCAATTTTCAAGATATGCATGAAACCTTAATTGACCAAAACTTGGTTTTTGAACTAATGAGCCTAAGATTTGCACTCCAAATATTACCATGGCCCATAAAAAGACTCTTAAACCTTTTATTCTATTTTTATTATATTTATTTATATTTATTTGAATTTTAATCAATTAAAAGGCAAATAAATTAAGTAAAAATATAAAATACATGGATAAAGTTATATGGCTTTGGTTTTAATCAAGTTAAGGCCCAAATAAGAATATGAAGAGGTCCAAATTTCGTTGGTGCTTGATTGGAAAGTATTGGCCAAGAATAGAAAGAATTTACATAAGTTTCATATCAAAATTCTCCCTTCTCATTAACCTAAAAATCCAAGCCCATGGGAACCCTAATGCTATCATATATATATATATATATATATATATATATATATATATATATATATATATATATATATATATATATATATATATATATTCCTAACACACCACAAGAGAAGGGGGACGAAAATATGGTCCCAAAATCTTATTAAAAAATTCCAATAAAAGTCAAAAAACTAGGGCAATGGAGATTTCTTCTTACATAAAGATTCAGGTGGTGCTAATCGTTCTATTCTACTTCTGAGGTATCAAAAGGTAAGTCCATACACTTTACACCATCCACAAGCACTTAGAATTCGAGTTTCACAAACTCCATATTCATGCATATCTTGTGTTAATCTCATATCGTAGAATATTGTGAAATCTTGTGGTTTAACGTTTTATTTGAGTTTATGGGATGTTTTGGAGAAGGATAGACCTATCGTTCATAAGCTTTGGGGCCAAGAACTTGAATCACCATGGTTAGGGCATGAGAGGTACATGCACTCGGTTCCCCGCTTGTAGGCGTTTTCAGGCCAAGCCAATGTCACAATCACGTTCAGGAGGTCTCCATTAGTAGGTCTGGGCATTATCTTGGTATAGTTAACATTGTTTTGTTTGAGTTTTTGTTATGTGTTTGTGTCCTTGAAATATGTTGGATCCGTGACTTTGAGTCTGATTTTATACTTGATACAACGTTCTATTTGTTTCAAATCTATGATGGTTGTGTTCGTAGTATTTAGCTCTACAATTTTGGTTTAAACTTCGTTGGATTTCGTGGAGAATTGATGGAGTTATGGATGAGTGAAGATGGAGGGATGGAACTCGATTCATGGCCGTATGGGGTGGTTTTTTCATGATTTAATATTGCAGTCCCATGAGGAAGACGGACGGCTGTCGCTGTAGGATTGGCCGGACAGAAGGCTGCTGGCCCGCGTTGACTTTTCGGCAACCAACAATTTAATGCGCGCTTCTTTTTTATTATTATTTGTTATCATGGCAATAACAGCGAATGATTGACGGCAGAGATGGAAACGTGTGGTATTGACAATTGAGACGTTCTGGGTTCGAATCCTATTGAGGACGTCTATATTTTTTGTAATATTTTGTTCATAGATTCGGTGCTTCCCATCAGCAACGGCGCACGATAAGTCCTCGCCATCTGGCCGTTAGATGTACGCCTAGCAAGATCAACGCAGCAGAATTGGAAGGCACACCATGGGTACTC